>NC_143409.1:15265984-15417500 GCF_052110815.1 Crocodylus siamensis | reverse complement strand
TGGAGGCCAATCTTGAAAGTCTTTGGGGTTACAAGTCAAAGTGTGGCCCAGATCCCGACTGAGAAGTGGTCTCAAGGAACACATTTTGCCATTTGCAACTACAAAGACTAAATCCCATTTCTAGTCATTTAACATCCCTACAGCTAGTGCTTACATGAAAAAGTGACATTAGTTATACTGACATACTTCAACTACTTCAAATGCAACCTAGCAGATGGAAACAAGGATCTGTTTGTTCTGCAAGTGTTTAATTCCCCAACCCACCAGCGATCTCGTTGACTGCATTGCATGAACCCATGATCTGGTCTAGGGGTGCTCAACCCCTGGCCCATAGGGCTCCCCATGGATTGGGAAAATTTGTCAGCAGAGGGAGTTTCAGTGGTTAATAATGGCCACCCTCCTCCCCTGCCAAATTCCCAAATCGCAAGCCCTATGCAGCTGAATCAGGGCTGGGTCATGCCCCTGTCTCCCTGTGGGCCTGGGTTGGGGCTAGGTCAAGCTCCTTTCCCCCCGTGGGGCCAGGCTGCCCACTGCCTCCCCCTCACCCGCATAGCTGGATGGGGTCCCAATGCCCCAGGTGCTGAACTGGCAGATCTGGCCCACTGATGGACTGAACACAGCCCATCTACCCTGCTGGGCAAAGAGGTTGAGCACAACTGATTTTTGTCAGGTTCAAGAAGCAGATGAAAACCAGTTTTACCCCAGAACTCACCTGTGTCATTGTGATATTTACTTATTTGCCCATTTTAAAAATCTATTTTGCTCCCTTGTTGCTGCATGAAGTACACATGGGAAGAGGGGAAGGGGAAAAATCACCCCAAACACAAAATGCTGTTAAATTCATGAAGTACAAACAATCTGCTCCCTTGCGATCTTTCAGTATGTAAAGTGTTGCTTGTAATAGTTGGCAGGTTCAGACAAAAAACCAAATTCAACTGCTGTTGGGATTTGCCTAGTTTAATGAGGTTATAGTGCACTGTAGGCAGAGGAACAAGAGACGAAAGGTCTCAATCAAAATAGCTGAAAAAAATCCATGCAAGACTGACAATTAGAAGCACAAAAATACTCCAATTTTTTAAAATTTTATTTAATCAAAGTTAAGACGTGGATAAACATAAATACAGCACAGTTACTTCAGATCATTCTTCATATCGGTGTACATACAGACTGATGAATGTAATCCCAATGAAACCTGCAGTCAATGAAGTGCATACAGCCTCCCCCCACACACAAAAACCAAAACCATTTTTTAAAAAAACCACGCAAACTTAATCTCAGCACACACTCATTACAAATGATTCATACATAAATAGGTAGTGGGTGCAAACAAGCTAATATGCCAACATGTATATCCTTTCTTGTTAATGGGGAGGGGGAAAAAAAACAACAACAACAACAAAAAAAAAAACCAACCAGAAGCAGCCATAATGATTAAAATACATTCAGTTACTGATAACTAGTTGTGCCATACAAGGCATTATCAAAAAAAAAAATTGTGCTGCAGAGAAAAGCTATATACAACAAGAAATAAACTGCAAAGTTAACGCATGCATGCTTTACGCTGGGAAAGCACAGCCCTCCAATATTTTTCTCCATGTTTGTTATAAAAGCCCTCTGCACTCAACTAAAATTAAAATGATCTTAAAGGATAATACTTGTAAAGTTTTAAGTTCTCAGCCACAGAAAACTGCAATGAAAATAAAATGTTGAGTCATTTCAAAACAAACAAAAGAAAATACGTGAAAAAAAAAATCTATTCATCTGATGACATGCATGATTAAAAGGTCTAGGCAAGGTACACTGCTCTACATTCCTGATGACTAAGGAAAAAAGCTCAAGTCGATTTAATCTGCAGATGGTCAGAGGATTTTGTATTCTAGCAGAAGCAGCAGTTCAAATCTTCTGGATCTTTTCCCCAACAACTACAGGATTTTCTTTTCTGATTTTCTCAGCAGCATCAGCTTTGTAATTATAAGAGCAACTGTGTACATCTGAATAACGGTGCATAGCACAGAAAACGTTTCCACACCGACATTCAAACCCTGTAAAACATAAATAAAATAAATAAATAAATAAATTTGACTTTGACATTAGAGCAGCCTTTACGCTAGCTTTAAAAAAATCCTGAATATATTTGCTCCCTATCAGATCGGAATCACCAGTGTCAACTGGTGAAAGGCAGTCTCTGCTGTAAAAATCACCATCATCCAACTCCACATGTGTCTTCATTTCACTTATTTTATTGTAAAGAAAAAAAACTGATGCCATCTCTTCAAATATACAACAGTACAAGAAAACTACACTCCCCCTAAAGGTCTGCCGCAGATTAATTTTTCAGCCTTCACCCAGTGAAATGCAAGCAATTTTCAAACTCTTTAACTGAATCATACCACTTCATTATGAAGGCTGATTAACGAGTAGACTGTTAAATTTACTTTAAATCCCCAGGCTATTATACATTAACTTCTAAACAGCAACACAGATATGAAGCTCCCTTTACTTAATAAAAGAAACAAGTAGGAAAGAAGCCCCACAAGGATAAATGAAAACCTCTCTTTCATAAGAACTACAGATGGAGGATCTTGGGGCCAAATTTTACTTCAACTTCAAAGTCAAATGAAGGCCAATCCATATGTACATGAAAGAGCAACATTTACATTTGTCCCAATTATATTTATTATATAATCTCTTTCCAAGTATTCCTTACCAGTAAGTCCAACCTTCTTCCGGCACATGAAACAACGATTCTTCTTCTGTTTTGGTTTGTCGAGAGACTTGTCTTGTTCCTCAGTTGTGGGCTCCGCACTCTCTGACACAGAAGCTAATATAAGAACAAACAAAGATACTAAAATAATGAGTGGAAAAAAACCTGAAAGCTTTTAAAAAAAAACCAAACAAACAAAAAACAAAACACAAGAGAAATTGCAGCTTATTATTATTTTTGTTAAAAAAAAATTCAGACTCTAGGGCACGTAAGTTGGTAGCTAATTTATATTTCCATATTTTAAAATTCTGTGATTTACTGAAGCCTGTTTTAACTACATGGAACGATGCACTGGGGCTCCTTATTCCTGCATTTGATTATTGAATTGTCCTCATCCAGATAACTCACTAAATGGTTTATATGCAATACCTGCTAGAAAACTGCTGGTAAAGAATACCGAGAGAGAGGGGAACCTTTCAATATATATCTGCTTTTTCCTTCTTCCAAAACTCAAGAATTAATTTTCAAAGGATCTGGTGCTGCCAAGAGACTGTACATACAAGGTTTAGTATTTCCAACAAACTGACAAGCAGTCCTGGAAGCTCAGGTCACTGATGGTTTACCACACTCATTTCTGTAAAAACACTTTTCTCCCTCTTGCAATGCTGCCTCAATGCTATTTTTGCAGATAACAATACTGAGATCAAGCAACAAATGCTACTGAGATAGTGCAGCCTTTTTCCCAGGTGTTGGAGGCTGGACTGGATACAGCATTTACTAGGGAAGAAATTAAAAGGGGCTGGAGCAAGACAGATCCATGCCAAGCGAAAAGGGAGGTGTGTAATATCTCCTCTCATATCTGAAAGCAAGATACTTGTCCTGTACTTGAATTCTCCCACGCAAGCCATGCAACTGAGCTATTAGTCTGACCCAGGAAAAACATGAGTGGCATTTTCTTTAATAGCTCTGTGTGTCAAGAGTACCAGAAAAACAAAGCAAGAGAACTAGGCCTCATTTCAACCCCATTTGCAAACTAGCCAAAATTCTGCCTACCAGCTACTGCTGGGTTAACAGCAAGACAAGCTTTCATTACTTCAGGTGTACAAGAAACTGCGAAAAAAAGAAAATGTTTGCGAGGAAAAAGGGTAAAGAATGAAGGAAGGCTGTAACTGAGAGCCTGGCAGCGCATACCAACCTATCAGTGGTCTAAAGAAGGGAGTATGGCAGCAATCCCAGAAGTCTGCCAGGAAAAAGAAATAACCAAGTGAAGACAAATACACACACGCAACTGCACTTTTGCTACACAGAATGGCAGAAGTGCAGTGAGAGTACAGCTTAACAGTTTTGTGCAGGTAGACTACCTTAGCAGCTGCTCTTAAGATTCATCCATTACTTGCTGGTCCTGGGGGAGGCAAAATACAGCCTGTGGGCCAGATCCAGCCTGCCAGGCAACTTCACCCGGCCTGTGGGTGCCTGCCAACTAATTAGTACCCTGCCCAGCCTGCACACCTTGCTCCCACCCATCCCCTGGAGGCACACAAGTGCTGGAAGCTGCACGTGCACCACAGGGAGTGCCACGCAAGAGGTGCGCCAGCCTGGCTTTGCTCCTTGCCACCATGTGTAGCTCTGGCCAGGTGGCAGCACATGTGCAGGCCCTGGGCACCCTGAGTGCCTACCGCCTACTTCTGATGTGCCCTGGCGGGGGCTGTGCATCAGAGGGAAGAGTGCGTGGGGTGGGTCCCCACACTCCACAAATCCCACACTCTACCCCCACAACCCTCCTACATATACATCCCTCCCAACATAACCAATGCCCCCCCAAGCCCTCCACACCCCACCACAGACACACCTACACTCCACATCCCCTTACACAATATACGAAAGTATAAGATTTTATTTCTGAATTACTAAATACAAGTATCTCTATATACAGCATGCAAACAAATCATAACAAAAAGATTTTTGTGATAACATTTAAGTATGTTAGAGTAGGTGTTTGGCTTTTAGTATAGGATTTGGTGCTTTTCTGGTTCCAAGACAACCCTCCCCTTCCAAAAGGGAGTACTTCTAGGGGCAAACCTCAGGAGAGGGACTTCCAGTGTCAAGTTGGCTACCGGGGGGGTGAGGAGGGTGGCACCTGTCGAGGGATGGGGCTACTCTTACAGCCCTCCACAGCTCACCAAAATGCAATTAAGTGGCCTTCCAGCTGAAATAATTTCCCACTCCTGTGCTAGTCCGTACTTTGTCAGTGCTCTCGGTACATTTTGGGGGGTGGGGGGGGAGAAGCACTTTAGAATATGCATACTGTCTGTCAGCAGACACAGTAAGGAAGTCTTCAAGTGCCTGCTGGGCTTTGCAGACCAGCAGGCAGATGCATGATGGGAAAAGTAAAATCTTCGGGGATTAGTAGGACAAACCCCAAAGATCTGGTCAAAAAAGCTTGAAGAGCAACAGCACATACAATTCCTTCATACAGTGCGGAAGGAAGGGCCCTCATTATAACATGTTAATAAAGCTACTGCTCTATCCAAAAACTAATGGGTACCTAATATCTAATAAAAACAAAAACAATATATGAGAGAGAGAATAAAAATGCAGAGATGCATCAGTTTAACTGAAAGGTTAACGGAGCAAGAATAAATATAGACTATTTAATGTGGACATGCTTCATTAAAATATGAGTATTTTCCCACTACATTAAGGAACTGAAAGTTTCTCTTGCTCTAGAATTTAGGAAAGCTGATAATGACAGCAAAGACAAATTTCAATATTTTTAAACATTTTTTTTTTTATTGCAAGACAAAGATCTACAAAGTTTTGCGAGACAAATAGTCATATTATACACAAGGGTTAATCTAGAGCAGGTAATTCCAGACCCTATTAATGTGGTAAAAATGCAATAAGAGAGAGAGAGAGAGAGAGAGAGAGAGAGAGAGAGAACGAGCAAGAGAGACAGTGAGAAGCCCAGAGTTCAAAACATTTTTTATAGAGGTATTGCTTCACCACTTTGTCTGCAGAGCCATTTGCAAAGTACCACCTATCTTAATAAGTTTTAGAGCAAGAAGTCCTTCAGAGGTCAGTGGTAGGTTCTAGACTAGGACACAAAATATATACCCTGACCTTTGAATTGATCATTTTATGCTACCAGGTGGTTGACACACCCACTCAGTTAGAATTAAGTCATGTTGAATAGCACTGCATTTCCTAGTGTGACAAAAATGTAATTGTTATAAAATAAATTTTACTGAGTGCCTAAAACTATTACACAAATTTAGGGAAAAGCACTGTACTTTGCATACAGAGACTGATTAACACATTCATCTTTACATGCATTTGTATGCATAAAGCACAAATTAAAAAAAAAGGTTAAATAGATCAAGGACTGCTATGTATTATGGAAGCAGGCAGGAGAGTCTCAGTAAATTTTCATCTGCTGACATTTCAGATCCTTAAGCAATTTATCTTTGGCTTCATTTATGCAAACAACTGCTTCAAAGTAGTCTAAGCCAGTCACAAGTTCACAAGCTCTAAAACACGGGCTCTGCTTTGGACAGTAAAGTCAGACAGTGTTCAATGTTGCATCTATGCATCAGTGACTAAGAGAATACAAGAGCTACTTAAAATGCAATGCCATGTAGCTGAAAGTTCTTGGGAGGCATGTCCCAAGTGCCATCACCAAGTAACCCGCTCCGTTTGAATTTCAGCGTTTAGGGCCAAACAAGTTTACTTGTGTAGCAACATTAAAAGTGTTTACTGGATTACTACCATAGTTTACCTGTGTTCTTTTCAGATACCGACTGTAGCAGGTGAAAAATCATATGAAAGCTGTATTTAACAGGACACACACATGCCAATAGCAACATCAAGACAAGCTTGCCAAGTAATTCAAAGTCAGCACAAGAAAGGACAGCTCATTCCTTTGGAGAACATTATTTGGTCTGTCTGGTTACTGTTAGAAAATAAGCTCTTAAAAAGGTGAAAACTAGGAACTGGATCTTCTCCCACAACCAAAAAACATTGCTGCTACACTGCTTGTTGAATTCATTACAAAGGACCAGGGCTGCCCATGTTACAGTAGATAAAGATACAATCACCTGCACTGACGTGCAAAATGTTTGTTATGGGGTGCTAAGAACCTCATCAATTCTCCCTACACTCAGCAATGACTATTTTACACGTTACAAGGTCCAGAAGGAAGCGGGGGGATGCAGGGGGAAAGATTTTTGCCTTCATTTCAGATGCATTTAACCAAACTGGGAAACCACAAGCAAGATCCTGGAGAGCATAGGAAATCGGTCCTCAGACAAAGGAACAGGGAGCATAACAACCATTCTGGGAGCAGATCAAGCCTTTCTAGGTCCACCCTTGAAGTGGGCGGGAAAGTACAAGCCTCTCTGAAACATGCTGCACCTACCTAACACTTTTTAGTAGGACGTTATAAATTTCGATACTGCTAAAACTTAACCCCCAGATTAAAAAGGAGGAATATAGGTGAAGATACTTATTTTCTACCCACTACTACTTTTTTTTTTTTTACACCATTACAAATGAACAGATTAAACCAGGGGTCTCAAATTCACCTTGCAACCCAGGCTGGATCCAAACTGCAGGGCGCCTCACAGGTTGGATCCAGACCACAGTACAGAGCTCCAGCATGGGACAGTAACAGGGCTGACAGCCAAGGAGCTGGGGCCATGCAAGTGGCAATGGGCAAAGCTACTGGACTGTGACTGGCGCTGTGGCAGCCTTTGCTCACCCCCTCGCCACAAATCCCCTTGTCCATAAGGACCCGAGGGCCTGGGAGTCTACAGCAAACTATTTCCCCCCACATTCTGGTGGCCAGCGGTGACCCAGTGGGCTGGACAGGGCAGCTCCAAGTGCCAGATCCCACCCACAGGCCATACATTTAACACCCCTGGATTAAACTGTTTACTTTAGCTTCTACCATTTAAATTGTTGTCTTTTAAATTACTACCCACCTTAGTGAAACTAGACTGGTCACCAACATTAGCCTCCAGTGGATATACAATAAATCCAAGATATTTCTGTCGCTATGTGAAAAAGTTTTGCCTGCCCACCTGAACTGCTCAGCTCCCCTTTAAGGGTTGTATAGTTATACTTTTATTGATAAAACAAGTCAAAACGCCACATTTGATGTAAGTGGTTGGTGTCGTCGTGCCTCCTAGAGTCGAGCTGTTTCCCTAGTGGCATTGTAGTATTCTGTCCTTCCAAAAATTTTCCACCACGTCTTGGTGTTAATGACAGAGAGGTACCAAACACTTTTGGGAGACAAAAGGATCGATTAAAGGCTCAGGAGGTCTGCTCATCTTCACAGGGTTCCACCATCCCCATACCCTGCTCATACCACACCAGATGTTTGGGGTTTGTTGTTGCTTGCCTGCTGGACTAAGGGTCCGGTCCTAGTCTTATGGACTCCTTTGCCAAGGGGTCCTTCTCTAAGTTGGCTGCTTGCCCCATTTTTCCTTGCACGGGTCCCAAGACAGCCTCCTCAATTCCAACCCTGCCCTTACCTTCAGGGTCCGAATGGACTTATCCCTCCTTGGGGTGGAATGTTGTCCGTGTCTCTTTCCTCTTCTAGGATCCAGGTTCTCTCCAACCCTAGGGACTGGACTCACTGACAAAATAATCTCCATCTCTTTGCTGGCTCTTCCCAGGTAAGTCTGGGAACCTTCCTCTACGCCCCAGGGTTGGTTCCTTCCCCCATCGTCTCTGGACATCCTCTCTATCATCATCTTGCACTCCCTCTCCTCATACTGACAAAGAACGCTTCCTTGGCGTCCCTTTAAATTCCCTCTCTTCCCAGCTGTGTCCCATGGCAGCATGTGATTCGCTGCCTTCTTGACTCAGCTGTTCTCCTTTTCCCTTTTTTGGCGCAGCTTTTCCTTTCTTCTGCCATGCTGCTCTTCCTGTCCCAGGCTTGATCTCAGGCAGCTGGGCTTGCCACAGCAGCCTTTGAACTCCTGTGGCCCCAGCTGTTTTCCTTAATTAATCAGGGCGCAGCATCTTTCCCACTTTGGTTTCTTCAGCGTCTCCAAGTAAGTTTCTTCTCCTAGTCTTCTTCTTTGTCTCTGCATTCCTGTGGCAAGGTGTTTCAACCACCCTGTCACATCTGACAACACTAGGCAACTCTACATTTTCTCCAAGTTTTGGACAACATGAGACTTCCACATAGGAAGAAAAAAGAGAGTTGCTTTGGTAAGACTCATCCAGAACAGCCTTGTCCAACATACGGCCTATGGGCCACCACGCAGCCCACCAGGCCATTTTATCCAGCCTGCGGCAGCAGTGCCACCGCGGCGCGCAGAGCCGCTGCTGAGCGCGGAGCTGCGGCGAGGTGAGGTGGGCAAGGCTGGCCTGCGGGCCCCAGCTGGCAGCGAGGGGAGGGGAGCTGCTTACCCCTGCGGGGCCAGGCTGTGAGCCGGGTCCTGCCGCCGTTGCCCCAGCCACGCTTGACTGGAGGAGCTGGGGACAACCCATGCAGCTTCTTCTCTGGCTCCGACTCTTGCCCCTGGCACATGACCGGGGGAGCTGCAGCATGGCCCGCATGCATGGTGGACAGAGGCGCGAGGTAAGCTCCCACGCAGAGCTGGGGGCGCATGACTGGCAGAGCCGGGCTGGGCAGGAGGAGCTCGGCCCAGAGGTGCTCTAGTTCCAGCTGCCTCCTTGGCAGTTCTGGTCCTGCTAACGTAGCCTGCCTGGCCAGGGATGGGGGTGTGCATGCTGCTGGAGCAGCCCGTGCAGTGAGGGGGTCCTCGGGGCCCACCCCCACAGCACGCAGCCTGTGCAACACGTGCTGGTGGCATCTGGGGCCCACAGCCTCACCAGATCTGAGCAGCCCTGGACTAGCTTATCCTTGAGATCAATGACCAGTTAGTAAAGGATCCTGATGTGACACCACTTCCTGTGAGGTCTTTGAATATGGCTCACCGGCCCACTGGGTAATAAAAAGTTTGTGATCTGGCCCCACATTCAAAAAGGTTGGACACCCCTGAGCTAGAATATGCACATGCAGCTTTGAATGAAGAGATCTTTGAGGCCATCACAGGTATTTGCTGGGCTGAAAAGAGGTGTTTTTTTGATGGATCCAGCTCTTTAAGAATGGGGGCTGATGATGTGTCTGATCCATTAGGGTAAAGAAACACAAATATCTCGGTGCCTGAGGACACTGTCAATGATGTGCCCTTCCATAACTAACAACAAATGCTGCAATTGGCAGCACATGGAGGTGTGCATGCTAAAATAGCATGGTGATGGGCGCTATTAACTAATGGGCAAATTATAGGTGACATTCTCATTAACTTTTCAGTCAAACAGGAACATAACTATTGCTTAATAAAATAAGTGAAGTTATGTTGACCAAAACCATTAAGAGACTGTAATTTAATTTTTTTATTGGAACATGGGATTTATTATTTTAGCAGGAAAAAAAAATCACTTTTTTGTTTTTTGTTTTTCAATGGCCAAATTCTTGAGAATTTGGATCACCATCTTTCTAGAGGGAGTATATGAGAAAAAGGCTGAAAAAGTATATTTTTGGTTTTCTAAGTGGAAGCTATCATCAACCTTAAATTTGGAACAGCAAGTGTCACTCCGTAGTCAGTCTCCAACTTGGTCCCTGCCACTCTATCAGAGAATGACATTCAGCCACGGATATTCAGATCTTGAAGTGTCTCCTCTTTCCCCCCTATTCCATCATTCCTACCTCCTTTGATGTACATGGGGGGGGGATCCTCAAGCTGCACTAAGGAACTACAATGGCTCTACATCCTCCCACCCCTCTGTATCACAGCCAAGAAAAAGGAGGGGGAGGCAGCAGCTGGAAGAAAGCTGGGAATCAAATCTCAGGAAAGTATTACTTGCTTGATAGTTTCTGTTAAGATGGAAGCCACCTCCATTTCCATGTAGAATATTCCTTACTTCAGTAAGACAGAAGTACAATCCAACACACCTAGGATTCAGACTGCAACCATTTCATGGATGTTAGACGTGTCCTTTAAAGGGACTACAGGAAAAATTCGGGAGCAATTCTGATTAAGAAGTTCATTCACCTGGGGGGCATGCAAAACCCCCAACATCCTACATTTGTCCTTCTTCATTTTCCTCTATTCATAAGCTTTTCCTTGAGGAAACCTGAAGGGATAAAGAGGATCTTCAGCAAGGCAGAAGAAATCAAATGCGTTTCAAAGGAAGCAAACACACAAAAACCTGTATCTGAGCAACAGCAGATCCTGGAGAAAAGGAAGGATGGTTTCAATCCACGCAAAACTAAAACATCAGAAAGATGTCCTCTTATTCCAGTGGCTAGTTTTATGACAGGGTCCAAACAGAGGCTTACACTGAAATTGTTCTGGAATACATATTTTGCTAAGTCTCCAAATCTAGATAAGCTGTTCAGTTGCACAAAGTTTTGACTGCTGTTTTGTTGCTAGCATTCTCAATGGGTGGTTGAGAAGCATAATTCATAAGGAGATGACAGGTGTCAGGTTGCAAGGAGACAAAACAAAACAAAACAAAAAAATCAAATTATGAAAAAAAATTGGTACTCATTTAAAATCTGGGGATAGAAATATAAACCGTGATAGAATAAAACATGAATGTTTGAACTGGGAAAGATACAAAGAAGAAAACTGACAAAGCTACAGAGCTTACAAACTGACAACATTTCAAGAGACAGCTGAAAAGCAAGTCCAAACTAAAAAGCAATTTGCCAACTTCAAAAAAAAAAAAAAAAAAGCATTAGATGTTCCCAACTAAAAACTATAGTCCATCACCAATCACTCATTTTTACAAATCTGTGTACACACATACTGAGTATTTTTATTATGTTTTCCTTCATGCAACAATTTTTTTTTTTTAAACAGACCACTGTGCAGTAAAATAGCAAGTAAATTTTGAAAGGACTAAGTGGTTAAACAAATTATGGCACATTTTTACTGAGCTTCTATAAACACGCACTAACCTATTCCACCTACTCGGTAGTATTTATATACAACTCACCTATGAAACAGTTTTAAATCTGTATCGTACATCTTTCCTCTCTCCCTCTCTCTCTGGAGCATGCGTTCACTAAATCAGGATACCCTGCAATGTTTCTATGCCTACATCATAATCACACTGTTTCAGAGCCTCTGGCACTGTCATGTATATTTGAAGTATCTATCAACAACTCCACTCTGATAACTGCTTACTGAAATAGTCTCTAACGTGATAACGATTCTATGTGTTCAGTGGGACTTTGGGTCCATTCTATTTATGTCTTTCGTAAGATGTGATGCTCATTAAAAACGTTTCTTGTCTGCATTTTTATTCAGTTGGAATGAGCTGCATTTCAGTAGTTATGCTGTTTGATCTTTGCATGTTTTATTATCTTGCTTGTTGTTGAGCAACATCTAAGGACATGCTTAAATATTTGGCTGCAGCAACAGGAGTTCAAGAATGGTCAGAGAAGCATGAAGCAGAGGGGAAAGGAAAAGGTTTAAGAAATGTAATGCAACTGACAAGCTTTAAATTATTTAAAATATTGTATTGCCAAACCCCCATCATTCCATGTTGCACAAGTACAGAGGATGCTTCAACTTGCTTCTTGAAGCAACATTGTGACCATGTTTGGAGCTACCAGAATTGGAAAGACAGCATGGAATCACCAATCCATGCATCCCTCCGTGGGACAATCGGCACCAATAAAAGGAAAATTAATATGATCAGCAATTGGTTTTTTGGCCAGCGTAGCTGATAATATCACTGCAAAGGAGAAAGTACTAATGCACCTAATCAGACCTCTCCATCATGAAGGGAATCCTGTATTAGGCTCAAGGCTAGGAGCCCACCTGAGCATGAAGGACTGAAAACAGCAGATTACAGCACTTGGACTCGCCCCAAAACCGAGAAAGGTTGCACGGTGACCAGAAGATGGCTTTAACAGATAAATGTTCTAATCCACCCCGTCCCCAAATCTTGAATGGCTGCGACAGCGAGCATACAAAAACATGAGGATTTAAATATAATATGCTGAAGGAAACACTCCTTGCGATGCAGAAGATCTATTGCACAGGATGCACTGTATGTACTAAAATTACTGATCTACACATGGCTACCCAGAAGCAGCAGAATATGGAGATTTGTTAGAAGCCCCAATCCAACAAATCTATTGGTGAACTCAGCCTATGAAACTTAGTAGCAGATCTACAGGAGACTCGGGTGAGAAACTAGAGAAGACTCTGAACTATGTTAAGAAGCTACAGAAAGGAGCTGGCAGCAGGCCTCCTCAGTATCTGACAGGAACCTAGAAATTAAAGTGCCATTTAGAAGTCCCTCACTTGTTAAAAAACCACTCATAGCCTGAATTATAGATGCTACAGCTGTGCAAAAAAGAGGCTCTTAGTCTGACATGTGGGGTTTCAAAATATTCACAAGAAAATGAGATGCAAACAGAAGAAAGTACCCTGCATTTAGCAGGGGCTGAAAGGGGATAATCTGTTTGCGCCACTGGCACTGTTGTAGCTAGTCAGTCAAATTACTTGTCTTAGTTTCTCTGTCTGGAAAAGAGAGATCAATACTTATCACTAATTAAGTGTGGTAACAAAAAGAAAATAAATCCAAAAAGTACATTTTCATCCTTTAAAGACAAAGGGCGAGAAATAGTGGTTGAATATTGCTAGAGCTAACTGTTGTACCTGGGAGGGATCCAGTTTCAGTAGAACATAAGCATGCACTTGCATGCATCTTCCCAAACTAGAGTTTTCATAGTAAGAAAAAAGGTTTACTAGAAAAATGGCCTCTGCACCTTCAAATTTTTAAAGTTAAGAGCTGCAAGATTCTGAACACAACTCCTTTATTGCAGTTATCCTTCAGGAAGCTAGAATAACCAGCTACCACATGACTACATCTTCAAAAGAAAGTTTAGGTTAGCAAAGTCAGTGCATTTTATTTTGTCACCTTAAGGAAAATGTTAAGGCTATTTGAGAATACTAGCAATTAAATACTGTTGCTCAGTTACTAGAGTTATTTTAAAAATCAGAAAATCACCTTAGGTGTGAAAAAACGAAGCCATGCAGACAAGTCTGAATTGAATTCGTCTGAGGGGTTTAGGCAGACAAGGTTCTTTGAGTAGATGTGATCTCTTTTATTGGACCAACTGAGTAGCTGTAAAAAAGTTCTTTGCAAGCTTTTGGGCGCAGTCACCCTTCATCAGGCATAGGGAGTCTCTGCTGGTCTGAGACTTCAAGGAATGAAAGAAGCTAAAAGTATGGAGGGATGTGAGTGAAAATGTAAATAAGTCAAGATAAGCAGGACAAAAGGAAACAGAGAAGGGAGGGGGAAGACAGCACAAGAAAGAAGTCAGAGGGAGACAACAGAAATAAAATATAAGGTGGAAGAGAGGCAGTCTGTGAAGAAGGGAATAGTTGGAGATCAGGAAAGCAGGAATGGGAGAAGCTAAAAGTATGACAGGATGTCAGTGAAAATATAAAAGGACAGAAGTAGGAAAACAAAAGGTAGAGGAGGAGGAAGAAAACGGGACAAAAAAGCCAAAGGGAAAACACTACAGAGGTAATAATACAAGGTAAAAAAGAGGCTAGCAATACAAAGGAAATTGTAGGGAACCAGGAAAAGAAAAAAAGGGGGAGACAGAAGTGGAGGAGAGAAAAGGTGGGGGGAAAAAAGGAATGTAAGAAGTCAGGTCAGGCAGGTACCATGCGAATCAGATGTCAGGCAAGTTGTAATGTGTCATAAATCCAACGTCTATATTGAGTCCATGATTTTTAGTGTCCACTGGTTGATGAAGTGAGAAGTTCATAGGCTTGTCTATGAAAGGTGTGTTGTAAGTTCCCTTTGAGGATTAGAACTGAGAGATCGGAGAGGGAGTGATTGTCCTGTGAGGGGTTTATAAACTTGACAGGTTTAGCTTGGCTTAAATATTCTACAAGTCTGCACAAACATAAATGCATCCCTATGCATCTATTTGGGGTTTTTTTTTTGTTTGTTTTTAACTTTTGGGAAAATCCACTTAAAACAACAGCTCAACCAAAACATTCGTTGTTACAGGAACACTGTAGGCTTTGTTAAGACACTAAACAACAGCAAGGATTTCCACAAGATGCAGCTAATGAATATTTTAACTTTTATTAAATGACCAGTATGGCACTAATATCACTCTGGAACAGTTATTTATGAGCCATGCATATTAGAAATAGTACAAAATTACATTTGTCTTGCATTTATTATACTGTAAGGATATTTTCGTTCTTTGGCTGATGCGGTGGCCTATGCTCCCAAGAACTAATGCTTCAGTCTGGTACCAGTTCTCCATACTGCTGACCATAAATTACAAGTTACTACCACTGCTGTGTAAGGGGTGGGGTAGGGGTGGCGCTTAAATTAAGGAAGCTTCACATCTGTCCTATGCAAAGCAAGAATTACTTCTTTCAAGCAGGGATGTATTTGGCAGCTGTGTTGGTCTGAGATGAAAGGAAACGCAAAAATCTAGAACTCTTGGTTCAGAGATGATACCTTTTATTAGGCCAACTAAATCATCATCTCTGAACCAAGAGTTCTAGAATTTTATATTCCTTCCAAGCAGGAATTTTAGAAAGCTGCAATGAGTTAAATGGACACATTGGAGGTTTGTTGCTTTTACATTTCTTATGTTTAACATTCTGCACTTAGTATGATGCTATATAGATCAAGCATCATTCTGCATAATTTTACCTTCTGTGAAGAGAAACTTTCTTGTCAACAGTGAGAGGTTCTATTAGTGACTCCCATTCAAATTTTCTTTTTATATTACCTTCTTACATTTATATTGTTCAACACAAGTGAAGATTACAAACATGTTTCAATGGAGTCTAGCTAGCAGACAAATTATTTCTTTGCTGAATTTCTACACCTTTAAAGCAAAGGTGGGACTGAGTAAATTGTACTTTATCCTACAGAAGCTAAATAACTGAAAAGGAGGTCCCTTCAAAAAGTGGATTCTCTATCCTTGGACATTTTAAAAGTGGCTGGACAGACACTCGTTGGCATGGTTTATTCAGAGACTATCTTGATTTGAGCAGGGGTTTAAACTAATTGGCCTCTTGAGGTCCCTTTCAGCTCTACTCTGACAACTTCAGTCTGCTTAAAAGTTAATGTACTGAGGTTTAATAACAACAGATGAATCATAGAAGTGTGAAGCCAATACCATTCTCATTGTATTGATTCCAGGCTAATATACTTGACTGGACCTGCGCTGTACATGTTTTAATCGTATTCCCCAATCCCCCAAAGGACTTTACAACATAAAGCTGGCGTGTCAAACATACAGCTCACAGAGCTGGTCCATTGGACTACCAGAAGCTAGGGGGAGCAGCCCACTGCAGAATACGGTACCCTCAGACCCCAGCAGACATAGTGATCAGGAGCATCATGAGGCACACGGCAGAAGCCAAAGCTACTGCCACATTCTCCAGGTCAGGGGTGGAGTCAGAGCTACTGCCACAGGTCAGATCCAGAGCTACTGTGCATGCCACACATCAGAGCCACAGCTTCCTAGATCCAGCTTCCAAGGAACCCCCTGGTGTGGATCTGGACCAGGGCTCAAGGAGTTTGACCCCTCTGATATAGACAAAGTACAGACCACTATCCATTTGTTTCTGTATCACTACGGTATCCCTCCTAGCACTCTCAGCAACTAGATGAGTCCTTATTCTGGCATGATTATGATTAGACAAATAGCCAAGATGCACCCTAAATACATTTCCAATCCCAGTAAACAAAACACTGTAGAATGTAAAACTCAGCAAGTACTGTGAAGTTAAAAAAGGAAACTGAAATTTACACTTCTTAAGCTTATCTGAAAGTTCCACCACAGGAGTATTTCTGCATTAAGACTACATATGTGCACCTCGCTGTATTCTCTTTCAGTTTTACAGAACATTGTCATATTTCAGAATGAGTCATCTGTTAGGGCTACGTTAAAAATAGTAGAGGATGAAGAGAGAAAAAACAGAATAGGCATTATTTTGTGCATGTTTTAGTTACTCAAGCGCAGATACTAACCTTGCAAATCTTCCGTTTCAGGTACTGTTTTATCCACAACCGTACTTTCCACTTGGGAAGATGCTACAGATTCTGTTAGAAGTGACTGGTTTGACACGGGGCTAGGAAGAAAAAACAGTTTAGACTTCTTAAGGAACAGAGACACAGGTGCCACCACTGCCCCCCCCCCCCCAATAGACTGCCTTAAATTAATACAACTATAAGCTGGTGCACAGCCTTGTTTTTCTGGTTTAGGACATCAGCAGCACATTAAGGCAGTTGATCATTAGAAGATTTAAGCTGTTGGGACAATTATTTTCAGCTTCCACTGTGGCATATTATATCAGTAAAGAAAGACTGATACAGAAGAGAAATAGATAACAGAGATTCACTCCAAAGAATAAACATTTTAGGGTTGTCTTTAATGTTTCTTTAAGGAACGATGCTGTGCATCACCTTCCAACAAATGCAAGGGTTTTATAATACAAGATAAGCCGACTGCAGTTCCTTTTAAAGTTTCAGAATTACATACTAGTAGGAGATAAAAAGGTAGATTCTCTAGTTGCCCAGTCTGTAGCCAGAATCTAGGAAGATAAGGGAATCTACATAGACACCTCAGGTTGTCTGTGTACAACTGGGAAGATTAGTCAGTGAAGAAGTGTGAAGACTCCTACAGACCCTTCCATAACTGACTAATCTTCCCCATTGTACACAGACGACCTATGAGGAATGGCCAACTTGTGGCCTGCAAGCCACAAGTGGCACAGGCAGCCTGTGTGTGGTACACAGGAGAACAGGGAAGGGGCAGAGAGCACAGCTGCAGGCATGGCAAGGAACAGAAAGCAGAGCAGACAGGGGAAAGGAAATGGCACTCAAGGAGGGCTTGGAGCTTAATTTGTGGCATGCCTGCCAAAAAAGGCTGCCTCCCACTGGCTTAGCACATCAGTCTGGTTAAGAATTTGTCTACAGAAAAAAAGATGTAGCAGAACTCCCAGGTACTACTGAGAGCACAATTTTTCATCTTCAGTTCTATTTAGACTGCACTGATCAAAGTTACTCGTATGAATGAAAGCAATAGGCAAGGATTTGTTTTTGGAAGGAGCAGCATCTTTTATTGGACCAACTGCATGCCTGGGAGACATTTTAGACAAGTTTTCACACACAAAGTAAAACCAGTCACTCCTCTCCACATTTGCTAACCAAGCAAGAGATCAGCAGAGAACTCCACAGGAAGATAAAAAGGTTGATCTGTGTAATAGACAGGACACAGAGACTGGGGTGGGGTGGAGAAAGGGTTCAGTGATGGAAACCAGTTTATAGCCAAAACCTAAGCATATACTTACAAATAGTCATGAGTTAAATGCTTTTTGTAAGTACTGAGTAAAAAGCTGAATACCAACTGATTAACTGGTTTTCTGTGCATTTTTTTCTATGAAATAATTTGCACTGGTTTAGTTTGTTGCTGTACCAGTTCACCACCACTATCCCCTCACCAATTACTCCTTATTATCTACTCCCGAATATTAGTCACAGCTAGGTAACCTACAATTATTTGCATTCTCCGTGGAGCAGTGAATTAGATGGCCACTTATTTAGACAAGAATAAGAAGTTTAACCCTACCTACCCTGGTCTACACAGTCTGATACTGGTTTTATAGACCTTTTTGCACTTGCAGATCTTGGAATGCTTTGCAAGAGGACATTATGTACTCTTCACCAATCTGAGAGAAATAAAGTGACTTGCTTAAGAAAACAGCAGTCAGTGGCAGAACTGGAATTAGAACACTGCTCTTGTGTATCCTGTTTACTGGACCACACTGTTTCCCTTGGGATGAAATCAAGGAAGCAAGTTACCCAACACTGATGCACAGTTAGTTAAGAACTGCAACTGGAACTCTACCTAGTTTGATATATTTATAATTAAGTCTGAGTTTTGAGAGGGAACTTCTTTCAATCTTAGAAATCAAACCACTAATTTGCATGGTGTGGAGTGATTAGAGACCATTTATAGATAAGTCACATCTACAGGAGAATAATATCAGAGATGTCAAGGCAGACATTGAGACTCCATTAAAAACCAGAACTTTTTATTCAATAGTAACTGGCAGGGAATTCCAATACCTTAAAATGAGAGAGAAAGTGTTAACTTTTCATTCCCAATATTCAGTATTCAGAATGAGTTATTTGAAGTAAAAGGTCAATTAACAAGCACAGACTAGAACAGTTACCTTGGCTGCATAGATGGGGTAGATGTAGAGTCTAAAGCTGACTGAGTTTCCTGCGCACTGCCTTCTGTGCATTGAACTGGTAAGGACTCAGTTATACTAGTGACAGAAGTTGCTGCAAGGAAAACAATAAATGTAAAATAAGTTACGCCGCCTCCCAGACTTACGTTGTTGATGCCATAACAGATTCTTCTGCACTGTGGTTCCAATTCAACAAGGTAATTAAGCATATACTTAAAATCCTTCCTGAACCTGAATCTACAATATAAAAAAGTTTTACTAAAGTTACTTAAGTATAATCACATCTGCCTCTACCTCTGCATATATTTCAAAGTAGCAACAGCAAATAAGTGGAAGTATGTCTGTTAAGATTATCAAAAGCTTCTAAAGATTGTTGGTAATTGAAGTGTACATTTTTTAAAGAGACCAATACTTTGAAATATTTTAGAATATCTACATATCACTGGCCATGTATACCCAAAGACACTTTATCTAATATCTACAGTATACTTCAACCCCTTTCACCACGGATCCACCACTGAACCTTCAGTGATGCATCAGGCATTTATATTCCATGGAGTGATGGATTTGAATTTTATACACTTTTAATATGGCCTATTCACCAAGTCAAGCGATGACTAGTGTAAAACAGAGGAACCCAGCTTAAATTCAGAGGACTGAGTATCTCTTTTGTAGATGCACAGTGCCAAACCTTCACACAGTGAAGTGCATATCAGGCTTCAAATGTCTGTTTGTTAACCCGTTAGCCATGGAAATCCTATTAGAGGAATATGAAATGTTGAATCATCTTGCATAAATCAACAAGAATCTGGGTTTTCCGTTTGCCACAGAAAAACACGGTAAAACCCATATTTTCTCATTTTAAAAGGAGAAAAATCCCAATTTTCTCCCTTTAAGGAGACAAATGTAGGAAACAATGAATTTCCCCTTGTAGGCTGGCAGAGGTCCAGCCTGCAAGGAGCTGGGGGGAGTGGGAAGAGGGAGATCAGGCAGGAGGTTCTATGCACGTACACATGTACATGGCCACCAGGCACCCTGGAGAGCAGCTCCCCGCAGATAAGTTGGGGGGAGGAGGGGGAACTGAGGCCCCCATAGTTAGGGAGGGAGGGAATTGGGCAGGGCTGGGGCTGCTGCCCAGCCCAGGTGGTGCATGAGGCTTGGGGCCTGGGCAGGGAGCTGGACACTGTTGTGGGTGGCTTGTGCAGGGGGTGGGAGGGAGCCAGCTCCCTGCCACTGTGTGCACTTCCAGCAGAGGCATGGGGGACAAGTGCCCCCGCAATCTGTGCATGGGGCAGGGGTGGGCTCCCGGCCCTGATGCCATCCTCCTGGGGCCTCCACGACCCAGCAGGTGGGATCCGGTGCAGCAGGGCACAGCGGGTTGGGCAGCTTGGTGACAGTGCTGCAAGCTCTGTGCCACCATGGTAAGGTACCCTCTGGCAGCAGCAAGGGTGGTGGCATGGAATTGGGCTCCTTGCTGCTGGAATTGTACCCACTTTTGGGTCACAACCCAGGGGTTTAGAAATACTGTACCACAGGATGTTAAAAATCAATCCATTCTCAAGCTCCTAAAACAGTCCCATGCCTAGGGCCCCAGACCCTGAAGTCAAAGTCCAAGTTATTTTTAGAAGTCCCTACCCTCATAATTGTGAAGCAATGTTAGAAAATATGATCCACTTTGATCATATTTTCAATACGATTGCTATAGTGAGGTTAATCAGAGCCCGTACAAAATTCCCAGCTGAGGAAACAGTAGCAGCCCCGAAAAACCAGAATGGAAATGCTCTGGCAACAGGCTCATTAGAGCAGAGCAGACCAGAGTTTAGGAGCAGGGCTCATCACTGCTCAAGACTTTTCTGTTGCTTTCATCATGCACAGAATATGGTCACAGGTTCAGAGCAGAGGTGGCTGTGTAGCTTCTTCAGACAGCTGGCAAAAGGAAACCGCCCCAGCCACAATCATTTCCCATTCCAGTTGGTTAGCAGAAGATCTTCTTGCCATCTACCTAAATCCATGTACATATTGGGCTTTGGTCTCTGGAATATCTTAACCCAAGTCAAGCTAAAAGACTGCAAGTGCAACTTCTCAAAAAAGGTTTCCCCAAGTTGTTTGAAGCGTCAGCTTGAATCTTGCACTCTTTCCACAATTTAGGACATTGATTTTCTTCTAAATAGTTTTCATTAATTCTCTCAAGCTGGGTATTATCTGCAGAGTCAGTAATTTCTGGTAAATCCTCTCTGGAAAGTGTTGCCTAAATTTTCATAGTGATAGAAGCAGCCCTGTGTGTCCAATACCTTACCAAAAATAAACGTAAGCCGCAAAAATAAGTTAAGATTATACTTACAGAAAGATTATTCACACTGTGAATAAGTATATTTCATTTTAAAGCCGATTCAAAATATTCTCTAAGACGGAAGGGTACTTAGGACAAAGCACTGCAGTATTGCTGTATCTTTCGTATTCTTGTTGTAATTAGTCTCTGGAAGTTAAGTGGGGCAGTGACAGGAAGTGTCTCACTGACGCATCACAGTTTGGTCACATGAGAACCAGCACGCTGAATACTAAATACTTAGTGTTACTTACCAGAAGGGCTAATTCTACCATTACTACTATTCTGCCTTTGAAGATGCTCTTTATAGCATACTGAACACATTCCATTTGTTCGAGGGTTTCCATAAAATCCGCATCCAGTGGAACAAAGCATAGGCACTTGGCTATGGTTCGTTTCTTGAGCCATTTTCCTCTTCTGCAAACCTGAAATTCACATATGTAGCCAGTTATCTAGCAGGTTCAGAAAAGTTAATTTTTCATCTATTGCACTTAAAAATAGAAATGTTCCTACTGTTCTGGCATAGTCCTCTCAGGCCACAAAAAGGGAGAGGAGAGTTTTGAGTCAAATTCTCAAATCGAGTCAAACAGATCAATCTCACACACTTTCCGGAAAGTAAGGGCTACTATCCCAATCCTGTCTAGTAGTCTACATAGAGCAGCATGCACATTTTTAAAAGGTCCGCGTATTTATTTATTTATTTTTACTTTCAGCACTGAGCAATCATTTTCTAAATGATGCCAACCCACAGCCTTAAAAACCTGATGATTTACAAAGAACACTTTTGGAACCACTCCTGACAACTGAAATGCCTGAACTAACAGGGAACTATACTTACCCATGGCAAATATTCAATCCTAGATAAACTACAGAAATTCCCTAGCTAGTTTCTGCATTTAACTCTCCTTCATATGATGAACTCTATTTTGTGCTACCAGTCAATACAAAATACACAGTGAGGTATTTACACACAGGAATTTTCAAGAGCATTAGAGCTGGTGAGAGTCTCAGCTTTGCTGTTACAGGGTTTTTTTAATTTATTTTTGGTCTGTTCCATTTTCATTGTATGAAAGAATATTGTATTGTTCTAAAGCCAACTGAGTAAAGGAAGCTTTACGAGTAAAGTCAACCCAGCCTTTATTTGTTTAACAAGACACATTTATCTTTGCACATTAAACAAGCTCAGATGGCCATCTCTGCAAAAAGCTTCCTTAGCTATGCTCAAATGACCCGACCTCTTGGATCAAATAATTGGAATCTGCAACACATCCATTCAACACATTTATAAACTGAGCAGAGACTGGATGAAAGGGACAACAGGATATGGCTGCCTGAGAACACAGGGACCCCCGACTCAGAAAGCCCCTTCTAGACCCATGTTCAATGCCCCAATCAGATCCCAAAACTAGGCGTACCATATGTTTGGGTTTTCTTGGACATGTTTTCTTTTTGAGTTCTCCCATTTCCAACTGGTTTGTTTTTTTTTTGGTTTTTTTTTTAATATCAGCAAACATCCAGGATTTTGCTTTGCCTCTGCCCCAGCAAGGAGCTGCTTGGGGCAAGAGGCTGCGGGAGACCATCACTGGAGGCAGGACATCACGGGCTCTAATGAGCAGGTTTGGCAGCTGCAGGCAGGTAAGTGTGGGGGGTGGGGCAGGGGGCTGTGGGTCAGGAGTGAGAGGCAGCAGCAGCAGGGCTGGAGGGGCCTGTGGCTTGGGAGCAGGGGCCTTCCCCCCATTATATACCTCCCTCCTCCTCCACAGGTGTCCTCTGTTTTGAAACTGAAAGTATGCTAACCCCATAAACTAACATCAGAATACAGCTAAAAGGTAGTCTGTATTACAGGCTTCATTTCAAAAGAAGCATTACTTTACTCTGAAAAAATATAAACTACTACTGAACTGTTACACAGAATTCAATTGCATGTGCTTGGTTCATTTATTCAGCTAGATAAAGTACTTAGGGTAGAGTCAATTAACAGACTTTTTCCTTTGATATTTGGTTATTTAAGCAACTGAGGTTCTCATGTTCATGGAGATTAAAGCACTCCCTTTCTGAACATCATTCTTGTACAGTTTAGTATGCATATACACGTCAGTACAAAGAAATGATCCTTTCATTATAGACCTGAAGTAGCAGTAATCTGATCAATTCAGCCTGAGATTCAGTTGACACCGAAAAGGCTGATCACTCTTTAGTTGTACTGATGTAGGGACCGCTCTCAAAAACACCCTATTATGTGAGGCATAGTGCAAGCAAACATCTAAGAGTTACTGTGCCCCAAAGAGAAAAATATTTAGATTTGTGATCAGATTCACTAGGTGGATAAAACAGATGGAGTGGGATGAAATTAAATAAATATATAAAAATAATTGAATGGATTTAATATAGGCATACATCCCAGCTCATTACTTGTGTAGTTACTGTGATGGTGCATTCAAAATTTGTACATGTCACCTCTATCACTGGAAATCAGCCAGTTAAAGTTCAAGTAAGGTTGAGGCCCAGGGACAGTTCACATACAGAAAAGATGGTTTACAAACCAAAGCTAAAAATACTTTACATGGCTAAGGGCATAAACCAACTGAAAATTATCCATTTTTCAATCTTATTTTTAGGAGTGGGAACTGAAACAAGAAAGGTAGTCCACAAAAATTATGAAAAAGAATCCTGCTTAAGCAAACCTAGTAATTTTCTAGGCAAAGGATGTCAGCATAACACTTAACAGCACATGCTCTGAAACTAGATTTTCTACCAGTTGGTCCAGTTTACGCAGATAGTTTACTCTAGGCACCATTGCTGTTCTACAATTCTTGGAAACACTGTGTAGATGTTAACAAGCTTTCCTCTGCTTAAGTTCAGATATATCTATCTATATCTATATATACACATAGATAAATATAAATATATAGATCAATATATGTACATATTATTGCAATAGAAGTTCTTCCTCATTCTCTGTATATCAACTTTAAGAATTTCTTCACTGCAAAAAACTCGACATTCATAAAGCCCAGATATCCAAAATAGGAAGCAACACATCAGCCTAGTGTTTACTCTGCACATGACAAAAATTTAGACTGAGGTGTTGAGTGACCACTTTTAAGCTAGAACAAAAGCTAATAAGCAATAGCACTGAAAACTGAAAGTACAAAAAAATAGCATCAATATGTACTGGGAGAACACTGAGGAATAAATAGTTCCTGTACACCCACTCCCAGGATTTTTTTAAGGGTATCTGAAAATTGCACCAAGACATAAATTATAAATTGGATTAAACTACAGTTAAATGTTCATGAGGATGAAAGCAGCTCTTGCAAAAAAAAAACAAACAAAAAAAAAAAACAATGCTCTTTAGTCTGAGAATCAAATACAAAAATCATACCAGGCAAGTTGACTTCTAGTACACAAATTTCACAGAGATCTGGGGAATGCAAAATAGTGTCTTAGTCTCCTGGCTACACAACTAGTAGAAATGCATATGCCAGATTCTCAAAACAGAGAATTAAGCATTAGGGATTCAAGACAAGATATGTGCATGCAGGAAGATGCAACCAGAAGCTTTATAAATCTGCTAGGGGGCTAGGGTTACACTATTCAGTTTAAAGGTTGAAGCAAAGACAAATACAACTTTATTGTAAAGAGTTAAAAACAGTTCAGAAGGCTGTGGAATAGGAATATTACCAGCTAGCAGACAGCAGACTTGCAGAAGAAAGGACAGCTTGATTAGTGGAACTTCAAGACAATTAAAAAGGAGAAAAGGCCATTAACACCTGTGGAATGACAAGTTCAGAAGGAATCAGATAGACTGCAAGGAGCCATGAAGTCAAGGGACTCCCTCTCTGCTGCCTCAATAGAAGTGCTGTTGCCACTGCCAGAAGGTTGGTTTTAAACTTGGGGGGGGGGTACAGGAGGATGATCAAGAATCAAAGGGGGAAGGGGTTATAACTATGCCCCTCCAGATCCACCTCCATCTGTAAGTCTTCTACACACAAAGCTCCCATTGAACTCAGAAGAATGTTGACTGCAGGTTTTATTACAGAACCACTATTAGTGGCTGAAAAAATATTTCAAATATTTTGAGGGAAAAAATATCCTCAAAGTCCAAAAAACTCTCCCTATGCCTGAAGAAGGGCACTTGTGTCTGAAAGCTTCCAAAGAACATTTTTTCCAACTAGTTAGTTGGTTGGGGTTACCATATTTCCAGGTCCAAAAAAGAAGACACCTGTGATGTGGGGACAGGGGGAATAAGACAGTGAGGGACTCCCCCAAGCTACAGTCCCCCCCAGTGCCCCTCACTCCCAACCTGCAGCCCCCTGCCCCCC
Source organism: Crocodylus siamensis (assembly GCF_052110815.1). Taxonomy (NCBI): domain Eukaryota; kingdom Metazoa; phylum Chordata; order Crocodylia; family Crocodylidae; genus Crocodylus; species Crocodylus siamensis. Next base: position 15,391,865 of record NC_143409.1, on the reverse strand, counting down.
AGTCCTGCTGGAGGAGCCCTGGCTGACCCAGTCCTCACAGGACCAGAGTGCAGTAGCTCCGATTCATGCAGGAGGTAGGCTGGAGAGAAGAGGAGGGGAGACTTGTGGCACTCCCTGCCCTGGGATGGGGCTGTTGCAATGCACCAGGCAGCCTGGCCATGGGCGCCACCCCCCCCCCCCCTTCTGGGCAGCATCTTCTGGCCGCTCCACCCCTGCGAACACAGGCATTGGCCCCTGTGCTGCCCAGCTGGCCACGGAGTTCCCCACTGCCCTCAAAGGCCCCGCTCGCCCCTTTTCCCCACTGGAGGGGCAGGCAACCCCACCTGCCCCGTTGTAGCCCCAGCCCCTGCTCCCCCTGCCCTGACCAAATGTCTGGGATTTTGCTTAGAACTAAATTTCATGCACAAAATACGTTCAAAAGGTTTTTTATGCTTTTGTAGCACAAACCATTTTAAAAGTTGAAATGGTGTATATAAATCCCTCTTATGTGCACTATGACTGGTATAAAAGGATCGAAAAGAAATACTTTTTAAATGGCTGACTGAGCACGGATGTCCAACTCAAAGCATAATGCTTTTTTGGTTTAAAATTAGGCTGTGGTAGCTGGAGGCAACCTGTCACTAATAGTAAGGGGCATTTATTTAACTTTCTGAAGTCTGAGCAATGCCTATATTGTCCTGAGCCACAGCTGACCCCAGGATCCTGCAGCTGCAAGACATTAACACTAGTTTCTCCAGTTTATCAGTATCATTGCTGCTGGAGGGACCAGAAGCTAGTAAGAGCTCAAGAACTAGTTTCTTAACATGTACCATATTAGATTATTTAAGAACAGGGATGCTTAACCTCTGGATCCAATGTGGCCTGTGGATCTATAGCATTCAGCCTGCAGGGGGGCACATGGGTTAGAAAATTTGGCAGTAGGGGAGTGGTGGCAATTAAATACAGCCATGCACCCCTGCTGCCAAATCTTAAACCCCAAGACTCATGCAGCAGACTGGGGTACCACCCCCTTCCCAACAGGATTAGGGCCAGGCCATGCCCCCTCCCCCAACAGGGCCAGGCTGAGGCTGGGCTGCCCCCCACTGACCCCCCACCCAACTGCACAGCTGGATGGGTTCCCAATGTGACTGCTCTGGGGACCAGATTGGTCCATGGGCTGGATCCAGCCAGTGGTCCCAACCGGGCACTACCTATCTGGCTCACTATCCAAAAAAGGCTGAGCACCACTGACTGTGAAAGGAGTTGTACATAAAGGGGAAAACAAGAAAAGCTGGAGAGACTTCCAACTAAACTTGTTAGTGAGTCCATTAACCAGTTGATCAAGTCACCAAACAGGACAAGCAATTGGCATGATGCCCTAAAACGCTCCAAACACCAAAGATTCTTTTAAAGAACAATAATCAAAGGCGATTCAGGAAGTGGGCAATTTTTCATCATATTACATTAATGCTGGGAATACAATAGAGAAAAAAATACTTGCTTTGTGCCATCTCTTTTTGTCAATATAAAACAAGCTTTTAGCACAATCAAGAACTATGCAAAGGTCAGGTGCTGTCTGTACCCTCAGTGAGCTCCTGACTGAACAGTTGACCCCTACTGAGAAATCAGACATTTCTATGGCATACACTGCCACAGACAACTGCATACAGAAGTAGTGTGCATTAGCGAGTGCATTTTTACTGTGCCTCCGCACCTCAGCATAACCAGGCATACAAACCTCTGTGGTTCCTTAGTTCCCAAACCAGTCAGCTACCTTTGAGCAGAGTAATCTCAAGTACAAAATTGGGAAAGGGTCTTCAGCTGGAATGTTAATAGAGGCTTGTCCTAATCAACAGTTAATAGGAGAAAGCTTCTTTGATATAATCACCACGTGCTGCCACCCAGCTACACTGGTACATGCCTCACTCAACTACTGGTGACGAAATTAAGGTGGCCAGATGTCAATAAACCAGAAGAGCTCCACATCACTCACCCAAGCCTGATATTAAAATAATGGACGCCTACGTACTTCAATTTATGAACTAGTATTTTTAAATCACCACTTGCAGGAATTTAACAACTTAGCATCTTGCCCTTTTTTTTTTTTATTTAATTTGTAAAACAAAGGTGTTTCAGCATAACCTGTACCCTAAAACTGCTTGGCATAACAAAACAAGATGTCCAGGATACTGTGAAAATCATAAGTTGTTCATAGTTGGTACTTTCTGCAACAAAAGGATTTGGTTAACTGAAGAGCATAAATTAAATTAGTAATTAAAAGTAAACAAACAAAAACACCGACAAAAGTTGAGCGAGACAATTATTTTAGTACCTAACCTGATCATCCTCCACTTATCTATTGTCGAAGAGATTACTGTTGCTATACATTTCAAATGTTATCCAAATACAGAGATATTATTGCTGCCAGTTAATTTCCTTAAGTTAATGGTTCTCAAATTCCATGACCACAAGTAATCATTAGAGGTGTCTGATACAAGGGAATTTAGTACTGCGTTTACTAGCTAAAATGCACTGCAAGACAGCTAAAAATCTATTTAAATACCTGACTCTCCCACCACACAGGTAACTGGACAAAACAGAACAGTCCACAGGCCTTGTAGTTACAGAACCAGTTACAGAACCATTTTTAGACATAAGGCATACCTCCAAAACTTTTCAGAACTTAGCAGCACCCCATTAAAAATTATAAGGGCTCTCCTAGCTCTGCCTGGCTCAGCACACGTTTGCTCCCAGAGCAGCAGTGGAGTCCCCATAAGTGGTTCCAGGTCTCTCGTGGGGATCAAGAATCTCTAGGCCGAGTTCTTCCCTTAGTCACCCCAGGGCAATCTTCCTTGGACTCCAGCCCCGGGACTGTAAGGGACCAAGCCTGGGATTGCCCAGCCAGCGGGGACAAGGTGCTAGGTTGTACATACAGCACATGGAGAGGGCTGATGGGGGAGGGCAAAAGGGCCAAGACGGAAAAGGCCAAGGGCGTACTGGAGCCAGAGGGAACTGCACCACATGCCTCCTGTGGAGCCAGATCAGGAAGGGGATACACCAGAAAGGCATGCCTGCCTGCATGATGTAATGGGCTTTTCTGCCACAGCCACTTCTCCATCTGGCTCTGCAGGAGGCATGGTCAGTTCGGCTCTGACATACCTCCTGAAAATCAAGACACGCAAGGCAGTTTCACTCTGTGGCAGCAGCAGCAGTGCTGGTATGGCAGGGGCGGACAAAATATGGCTCATGGGCCAGATTCAGCCTACCAGTTGATTGGATCTGGCTTAGGAGCGGGTACCGGCCAACTGATGCATCTGGCCCAAGGCTGCCCCTGCAGAGCTACACAGGGGGCCAAGTCCTGCCCACTCCTACCTGGGGCAGCCTGCACTGCACTCCCAACTGCAGCTGCTGACCATCCTGCCCAGCACATACTGCTTACCAGCAGGGCTGCTTCCAGTGTGGCTGCAGTTGCCCAGATGCTGCTCAGCTCTCCACACCTGCAGCAGCTCCTCCTCCTCCTGTGTTGCTCCAGGAGGGGAGGAAGCTACAGCTGGGCAACTCCTGCCCCAGTATGTGGGGGTCCAGCTGCAGGTCTCCTTGGGAAGATGTGCATGCCAGCTGGGGCTGCAGGGCAGTGCCCTTAGCAGGCACAGGGTGTGTGCGGTCTACCCAGGGCAGGGCTTGGCCCCATTTGGAGTACTGTTGTGGGGGACAACACCTGCACCAGCTCCCAGGCAAGCTCTGCTGCATGTACCCCCTGCTCCCTCCCTCACCCCAACACCAACCTGAAGCAACCCCTCTCCAACATACAATATACACGAATGAGACTATTCTGAACTATTATGCAATCATGTCTTTATATGTAACTCAACAAAAAAGACAAAAATACTTTCTTGAAATAACTGTAGACCTTTATCTTTTAGTTAGAAGATTTGCTTTTTTTTTTTTTTTAAACCTACAATATGTTAGAACGATATCTTGTGAAATAGTGTGTGCGCAGCCCTCGATAGCTCAGCAAAACTTAAGTGGCCCTCCAGCGGAAATAACTACCCAACCCCGTGGTATGGTGTACACTGGTTGAGAACCACTGCTTTACACACTCCTGCTATGATCTATAACAAATTGTGGGGAGGGTTGTACAGGCTATTTTTCTAGGAGGCATCTTCTCTGGGAAAAACTACATCTATCATGCTGTGCATGGCAGTTCACTCCAAAATGGTTCTGATTCAAGCCCTGCTTATCCTTTTATGGAAAGCAAAGGAATGATGGGTGCAGGACAAATTCTGAAGAGCTACCTGCAAAGTAACCACCACCATCCTGAACTGTTTGTACTTGTTAGCTTTTGCAGCCTTCAACCATCAATCAGCAGGATCAGAGGCAGCAGTATTTAGCAGGATTAGTCCTTATGTTTTTAATCTCTCAGAAAAGAGCCAACCTCTTTTCTTGTTATCCTCCTCCAAATAAGGCATGCCTCATCATCCCTGTTGCTCCACTTCCTCCACATTCAAGCTTCATATCATGCTGCGATTGTGTCCTATAGCATTTAGTCCTATATTGGAATATAAATTACATTTCTCCACCACTCAGTTTGCACCATCAGACCTTGTCTACACAAAGAACATGTGTATGTAAGCGTATCTAGTAAGCATATAGTACCCATGCAACTGCTACTGTATTACTAATATTGTACACTGTGATGCAAAAAGGAAGCAGGTGCCTTTAATGTCAGCTAACCCTTCTTAAGGGGTTGTGACGAGTTGTGTAAATGATCCCAAAACTACCATGACACATTTTATAGAGATTCTCTCCTCCTCCTGACACCTCCAAACGTTAAATTCTGATGGATTGCCCAACCTTAGAACAATGTATAGACACTGCTATGAAGGAGAATGAAGAGACGGTTTAAATTAACTATACTGTATTATCAAACAAGACAGTCAGTACTTTAGTCCACCTGCCTTTCAAATCTCACTTGAAGCTGAAGCTCACCTCCCCCATGGCTCACACACAAGTCGACACAGAAGTGCTACAGTCGGAATGGCAGCAGCTCTAAAAAGATAATCTTCCACTGTTGCAAAGGAAACAGAAAAGAAAAACTGCAGACATGTCCTGTCTCTGTCAGCCACCCTAGTCATGTGTGCTGCTCATGGATACAGCATTTCCTCAACAAAAGCAAGTCTTGCCATGTGTAAGGACTTTACCAGTTTCACTTTACTGTATCATCTGGCGTCACTGCATGAAAAGTCATATGACTTTAAGAGGCAAAAGGGCAAAGGAACAGCACAGGATTTTCAAATTAAATGGGAAAATAAATTAGGAGAGAAGAGAGAAGCAAAACCACACAGGATCCCTCATTTATGCATACATGCATTCATTCCAATAACTCCTGCTCCTAGCACCATTTTATCCTCAGCAACTGTGTGCACCGTGTGACCTCCTTATGCTTTTGGAACAAGTTAATCTGTCTGTCTGAAGCTAAACAGTCCATTAGATTTGATGATTCAAGAAACCCAGGAGTAAGAGCAGGAGTTTTTCCTTCCTTGGCCCTTTAACACCACAGAAAGTAGTTATATTAATAAAGAGAACTGCCAAATCTAACAAAGAGCTAAGAACACAGCAACCTGCTTACCTTTCCACAACTGCGGAAGGATAAAAATTAAAAAGTAACAAGGGCACGTGACAGCAGAAGGCAACTAAGGCTAAAGCAATTCCACCTAATATTGCAGAGAAAGCTCCTTTGCTTGCACTTGGGGAAAGAGAACCAGGGGCTGGAAAGTGACAGTGACAAGTGTACACAAGTCGATAATTATGGTAACAGCCTCGACTGTACCAAAGTCAATTATGCCAAGCATGACAAAACAGGTATATGAATATATTATAGTCTCAGAATGAACTAATCCCAGAAGTACTACTACATGAAGCCACAACTAGCAACAGCCAAAGAGAATCTACAGGCACCTTGAATTGCCCAAAGGGGAGATTATACAACGATTCAAGTTGTTTTGCTTGAACTCAATCCTTTAAGTCAAACCCAAGGAAGATAAGAAATGTAACAACAACTTTGGGAGGGAAGGGGGGGGGTGTTATGGCTTTACACTATTTGGGTTAAATGCAGCCTAGGATTTTAAGTACTCTGTGCTTCGTACAATTTACAGAAAATGTAGACAGACTTAGGCTGGTTTCAGTTCTTACAACTCAGCTAATTAGATCGGTAGATACTTAAATAGTTGTACGTGCTAGCGTGTAAAACAAACAAGAAAAATATTGAAGCAGCTCAAGTTTAACTATGGTAAGTAAATGTAGTTTTAGGCAACCATTTCTAATATCCAATTTAAATGGGTCTATAGTTCTAAATATTCACTCGCACACAGTGGAAGAGGAACAAATAGCTGTTTATCTCTCAAGACACAAGCTACTCAGCTTTGCATCTCCCAACGAATCTACTTAGAGAAAGTTATTTAAAAACCTCCATTAGACTTTCAGCTCTCTCCTGGAAGTATTTAAAAATATATTCTTCTAAAACACATTATGGTCATCCACTATCCACTTATTAAATTAAATCAGACAATTTCTGTTAAAGGAAGCATTTTTTTCAAAGTTCATGCATGCTCTCTCAGCTCTGTTTTCTATTTTAAAAATCAGACATGTTCTGAATCAAGCCCTGCAAAAAAAAAATGGGACAGTTCTACAACTAGATCTTCTCCCATTTCTAATTTTTAAACAGAATTTAAAAACAGAACAAAACCCAGCAACCAATACATTTTCAATCAATTAGGGCAGTGGTGCTCTACCATCTTTGGCTGGCAAGCTGGACGGGCAGTGCCCAGGCTCTGTGGGCCAGATCTGCCCACCGGATCCAAGCCAGCACCCAGGGTGGGTGCTGCAGGTCCCAATCTGGCCACACTGGAGGGGGCTGGAGCACCCTTATCCAATCCAGCCTTGTGGGGGTGTGTGGCCCAGCCCCCCATATTAGGGGAGAGAGGGAAGAAAAGGGGGCACAGCCTGGCCATATGCAAGGAAAGGGTCATAGCCCAGCTCTGATCTGGTCATGCATGGGGAGGATCACGGCCCAGCTCCAACCCACTGCTTAGGGTTTGGGATTTTGGCAATGGGGAGGGGTGGCAGCATTAACTGCCACTGCTAAATTTCCTGACCTACAAGGAGCCGCCTGTAATCCAGATTCCAAGGGTCCGCAGGCCAGATTTGGCCCAAGGGACAGTGACTGAGCACCCCTGAACTAGAGAGTTTCTGACAGGGCCCATGTTTGGAGCCTCTTGGAAAAAAAAAAAAAACAACCACCACAAAACCACTGCCAAATAGTTTGAAACCCACCATTATAAAGTGGGGAAGGCAGGAGAATAGCTTATGTACTCAATTCACAATCAGATTCAGGAGACTGAGAACTGCAGTCCCATACTGCACTTTCTTTAGGACACAAGAGAAAGATCAGCAATGAACATGTGGCTACACTGGACCAGGACTTAAGAGTACAGTACCTCATTCTGACCTGGCCTGTGCAAACAGAGCAAAAAGATGGTCCCTGTTCTTATCTTACTGCTGTGGCCTAACATTTTCTTATTTGGATTGCATCAGGAATAGGGAGACATTACATTAGTACACTTGCACGATAAACTAGCCAGACAAACTCAAGACAAGCTCTCTAGCAATACCTAAAGAAACACTGATTATAAAGATTTAGCTTTCAGTGCATGTCTGCATATACTTGCTATGAATTGATGTTACTTTGAAGCAACAGTTCCTACTTAAAACCACACTCAAGCTTAGCATAATACAGATTAGATTACTAAAAAAAGTTTAAAGAAAAAATCAAAGATTGTAACTGCTGTAAAATAAGGCACTTCACTAACTGGTTCATCTAATTCAGATACAGCAAATTACTTACGACAACCACTTAGAAGCGACAAACGGCAAGCAAAATCACTTTTTTTTTAAAAAACAAAAATGTATTCATGCCAAGCTGTGCTGTAGCAAATGAAGTGGCAGCTTCATGAAGGTTCACTGCTCCATCTGAGCTGCTTTAGGATACCAAGACTGTAAGGAGAAACCAATCCATCAAAAAGATGTTTATAGATCAGTTATCTGTTTCTACATGTACAGTTTTAAAAACTAGCAAAAAAACCCAACACATTTCATTTACATCAGAGACATTTACATTAGACGCAGAGTATGGACAAAAAGGGGTTCATGAACGTATCAAAATTCCAGAAGCTACAGGTTGCTATACAGCCATTCATTTAATTTGAAATGGTTTTTAGACAACCACTTCTTTATGCTGAAGCACCTGCCACACTGCATAAAGTGACCAAATGCACCAGACTAAAATCAGAGGTGCTCAACCCCTGGGCTGTGGGCCAGATCCAGCACGCAGAGCTGTGTCATCTGGCCCACCGCTCAGCTCCCAGTACTTCAATGTACTGGGATCAGTACTATATTTCTACATGCATCCAGATGACCCAGAAAAGTACCCTCACTTTCTCTCTCAACCCCCTTCTGAAACAGAAGTTAGAAAATGAGGCAGGTCTCACTCAAGCTGGATTCAAGTTGACCTCCCAAAACAAAAAGTTAAACTAGAAAAACATACCTATTGATTTAAAACAAAGCAGATGATAAATGTATAATAAGCATGCCTGCTCCACAGATTAAGAGGCAATGGGACAGGTTACTGGAAGACAAGTGAGTATTGGGGGAGGAAGGGTTGAACATGTGTAAATGATCAAAGAAAACCAAGAAACCCAGTAGTCTGTACAAAGCAGAAACTAAAATGAGAATAAACTTTAGACAGAAGCAAAAATAAGTTAGCCACCTCTGATGGGGCTTTATGTAAATAACTTTTCGGGAAGTCATGAAGTGCAGAATTATTTGGGGAACAAAAAAAGGAGCAAGAGAGCAATGTAATTAAAGGCACAAACAGAATTCAAGGAAGACGTGAAAGAAAAAGACATGAGATATCCAATACTAGCAGCTCTGTGACATGCCATCCTACCAGAAAAAAAGTATCATAAAAACAAGCTGGAACAACAACATGGAGATTGCATTTACTCACTTTCACCAACTCAAAGGGCACCTCACCCAAATTAGTTCAAGACCAAGACCAGACCTGCATTTATTTCAGATTGTTTATTTTAACCATTTGTTAACAAGTCTCCTTGTAATGTCACTGTATTTATGTAGACAGTCCCAAAGGCAAAGCCATCTTCAAATCGCTGAGCTAATTTGGAGCCTGCCTAATTCATGTGCCCCTTGGACAAAGAAAAAGAGGCCTTTCTCCAGGTTACAAATAATCATATTTACTCAAATCCAAAATGATACAACATGGCAGGGGGAAGGGGGGGGAGCCTTATTTGAGACTGGAGGGGAATGCAGAAGAGATGTGGCTTGGAGGAAACATGGGAGTGATTGCACAGCCTTCCTTTCCCTGATTATTTGCCCCCCTTCCTACCATTCCCCTCAACTTACCATTGGCTCCAGCTCCAAAGCTGCCCTTGTTGCTTCTGCCCAGCACTTGGCCAGGGCCACCACTGCTGCTGGAACCAGTCACCACATAAAGGTAAGTGGCAGTGGGGCAGGCACTGGGGGGGAACAAGCAGCCGGGGGCAAGTGTCAGGCTCCTGCAGGTGGAGGGCAGTGGCAGAGGGGTACAGCCAAAGGCACAGCAATGAGGGTGAGGCAGTGGGACCAGGAGCAGTGATCTGGCCACCCACCACTGCTTTCTTTACCGTAACAGCGCTGGGGACAAATTTAAAGACAACTCTCCAATAATCAGATTCTATACATGAAAAATCATAACAAAAGTTATACTTTTCCATGTGTGGAATCTAATTATTGGGAAGTCATCTAAAGTTTGAAGTCATCTTGGATTTGTGTAAATATAGTAGAATCTATTCGACCTGTTTACTTGAAACAGTGCTGAACCCAGTTTATCTTCATCGGCACTTTGTGTTCAGCACTAATTCAGCCCTATCAATGACCGATGACTGCCTGCTGAGGGATGACCAGGCCCCCTCACACAAACCGCTGGGCTTCCAGATATCTAACGCCCAAGGACTGAAGGCAAGGACTAAGTAGCAAAGGTATAAGGAGACACCTGCAGATAGAAGCTTTTCCTCTTATCAGAATCCCCAAAAACATAACCAACTGTTGTATTTTATAGGCATACCATACACGAATACACTTTTTGGTGGGAAGGGGAAACCCCCCCCCCCCCAAAAACAAAACAACCCACAAAACCCACAAAAAAAAAAGTGCTGTTCACTGAAACAGCTAGGCCAATGTTACATCTAACTGGTGCGGCACCATACATTTTCAGATGGCAATTGATGCTTAAGACTAGAAGCCTAAGGGGGTGGGCGGAGGAAACCCATGAACCTCTCTAGGCCTGAAATATTCTTTAAAAAAAAAAGAAACAAAACAGTAGCAACTATAGCTCCACAAGCAAATCTTCTATTCTGTGTCTGAAAACAGTTCCAGCCTTGTAAACTGATGAGAAATAATCTGTAAAGAAAATTCAAATGTTTACAAAAGTACACAAGTAATTGCTGACCGAATGAATATAGCTTTAGTAATAGTTTATTTTGAGCTTCGGTGAATAAAGTCCTCTTGCGGCTGCAAGGGGCTCACTTATTTTAAAAACATGATCACAACTTAAAAGGAAAGAGGCAAAGATAAGAGCTCTTTTATCAGAATAGACAGATCCTGTGAACAAAATACAGTGCCCATGGCACTGACATCGCCTGGGCTGGTAACAAAAAAAACGCAAACAAATAAAATCACTTAAGGCAATCACCATATCATAAGCCAGTGAATCTCTAATTAAAAGATAACTTCCAGGACTATTGCTATCGACACCCATGATCAGTTTACGCTAGGTCACTTTCATTTGGACTTTTGTACCATGTGTAATTCAGGTGCTTAAAATTAGACAAACTTATCCTTTTTGTTTGTATCCTTTTTGTTTTCACTTGTGGCAAGCAACTTAGAGCTACTGACTTAAAAACGGAAAGAGGGTATTTAGGGACAAGTTTTTCAGCAGAGTAAGAGAGAAAATTAAGCCTGCAGTTCCCCATAGCAAAATATATTCCCAGTTTGCTGCAATTCACCTAGATTTAGCCTGGTGACTTGGAGGTGGTGGTTTGCTTTTATATTTAGGCATCCTGGAACTTCTGTAGTACGCTTTAGATCAGTTCTCCCATGAATACAAAAAGGGTGTGTGACTGTAGGATAAAAGCATGTCCTTTGCATGCAGGCTAGGCTAGTCTCATGCAGTTTGGTCAGCTAAAATTCTGTCTGGACAAGTGTAGCAAGTAATTTAATTTCACCAGTAGTAGAGTTGCACTTAAAACAGGAATGCACTGAATAAGTAAGATCCAATGTCTTTGCACATGCCAGTGAAAGCTGAAAAGACAACTGAAAGAGAGAGCCAATGTCAACTAGCTCCATCCCAACTTTTGGGCAAAATAAATATGGTCTGTAAGGCTTAATACATATGCACTCTACACTGAAGTACAGCTGGAGAAATAAATGTTAGCTGCTGCACTTAAAATATGAACTGCCTTATTTTGTTTCAACCCGTGTTTTTGGCCTTAACCATCCAAGAAGTGTCTCAAGTTGAATGAAGAATCTGTCATTAAGAGGCATGTATTTCAATGTGCTGAATATACAAAACAGCTTAGAAGTTTCAAAAAAGTTATAACACACACCACAGTGCAAATATATGACTGCTATTTGATCAATTAAGGGAAGTTCCACGACAGGGAAAGAAGTGGGGGGTGCGATGGAATTTGGTCAGAGACATGAAGACAAATTCTCCACTGTTTTTAATTACCAGTATGAAATACACTCTTTGCCCTAAGCTCACGCAGCATAAGCCACATGGATCTTAGGCTAAAAATCAGACTTCAGGTTTATCCTGATTAGGAACAGTCAGCATGGATTCACCAAGCGCAAGACATGCCTGACCAAACTTACTGCCTTCTATGATGAGATGACTGGCTCCATGGATGCAGGGAGACCAGTGGATGTGATCCACTGGTCCTTGATTTTATCAAGGCTTTTGATACAGTCTCTTGCAGGTAAGTTAAGGAAGAACAGGCTGTATGAATGGACTCTAGGGTGGACAGAAAACTGGCTGGAGCATCAAGTCCAGGGGGTAGTAATCAATGGCTCAATGTCTAGTTGGTAGCCAGTGTCAAGTGGAGTGCCCTCAGGGTCGGTCCTGGAGCTGGTTTTGATCATCAGTGACCTAGAAGATGGCATAGAGAGCACCCTCAGCAAGTTTGCAGAAGGTGCCGAGCTGGGGGGAGTAACCAATAAGTTGGAGGGTAGGACTAGGATTCAGAGTGACCTAGAAAAATTGGAGGATTGAGCCAAAAGAAATCTCATGAGGTTCAACAAGAACAAGGCTGGGGGCCTACTGGCTGGGCAGCAGCTCTGCAGAGAAGACCAGGGGGCCACAAGGGACAATAAGCTGAATGAGCCATTATTGTGTCCCTGTTGCCAAGAAGGCTAACAGCAAACTGGGCTGCATTGGTAGGAGCACCTTCTAGGCCAGACTTGAATATGTAGCCAGTGTATTCCTGTTTTAAGTGCAACTCTACTACTGGTGAAATTAAATTACTTGCTACACTTGTCCAGACAGGATTTTAGCTGACCAAACTGCATGAGACTAGCCTAGCCTGCATGCAAAGGACATGCTTTTATCCTACAGTCACACACCCTTTTTGTACTCATTGGAAAACTGACCTAAAGTGTACTACAGAAGTTTCAGGATGCCTAAATATAAAAGCAAACCACCACCTCCAAGTCACCAGTTACTTGACCAGTTACTTTTTTGCTCTGTCTTCATGCTGTAATATTCTTATTCAGCTAAAGATCAAATGGACTAGGTATTAGGGGTTATGCAAAGTGGGAAGTATTTGATTTGGCCCAATTTGGAGGACAGTGATTCGATTCGGTGATTCGGATCACTCTCCCAATTTGATTCGTTCGAATCCAAATCTGAAGATTTGATTCTGACTCAGAGAATCAGCGATTCAGCCATAGACACAACTTTTGTGTTTTTTTCTGCGTACCTTGGAGGTACCAGGCCCAGCTGAGATGGTGGGACAGATGGAGTGTCCCACGCAAGTAGGGGTGGGGGGGCAGCGCACTCAGGGGCAGGATCCTCTAGGCCCCCCTGGCTCGGCAATTGGCCACAGGATGACCCCGGGTGAGCACCAGACCCAGGAGGCACCAGTCGCTGAGCTGCGGCAGACCTAGAAGTGGACAAGAAGTACTAGAAGTGGACCCCCCCCCCCCCCATGCTCCTGTGGGATGCTCCATCCACCCCACCATTTCAGCATTCACGAGCCATGCCTGGCACCTTGAGATACATAGAAAAAACAAAGCGGTGTCTGTGGCCAAATCATCGAATCTCTCTGAATTGAAATCAGAGGCTTCCAATTTGATTCGGAGAGATTAACGGGTCTCCAGATTCAGTTCAGATTCAGAGATTCAGCTGCTGAATCGAATCAGTGACCGAAGCTTTGCACAGCCCTACTAGCTATCAGAAAGATAGTGCTGGTAGGATGACTGTTACCCTGGTACCTGTTCAGGCTGTAACCTTCACACAGGGACCTACAGTTGAGGTAGTAAGGACTGTCTGGGATATTTGTTAACAATACTAAGCGTTGTAGGATGCCTTTTTTGAGGCTTATCCTCTTCTTCATTCCAGCTCTCTCCCCAGATATGCGGGACCTATGTTTATGCTGGATGTGTACAAGGACAATAGACACAAGATAAACCTATTTACAGTGATATTAATTTAAGGTTAGGAGCATCAGGGAGACCACCCTCCCCCACAAAAAACCAACACAGTTACAATCACCAGTGAAAAATACCTCTTCCTCAACCACAGAGTTGTCAGCAGGCTTCTTGGGAAACACTCCTTTGCCATTGCAGAAAGCAGTAAGTGTATGATGCTTCCCCCTGGACCTAGAAATTGCCTCTTTTCTGAGAGGGTTAATAAAGGTGTGCAGCAAGGAAAGATTTAAGTAGCCATCTCTGCTAGAGAAACAGTATTAGGTCAAGTGTGCTTTTTATATAAAAATTCTGAAAGAAGTAAAAGTCTTTTCCCATTTAAGAATTAATTTTGAAGTTTAAACATTAACATCTGTTTTATATAGCATACTCTATTCCAAGTCAGTCACATGGGTTGCTTCAGGGCTTAGTCTTAGGACAGGATGAAACAAGTGACAAAAGGATCTATAGGGCTGTGAAAAAAAATGAAGGTGCTCAGAGCTACCATGGGGATACAAGGATTCCTCAGAGAAGACTGATAATACTCCAGATATTTCTGATTATGCAACAGAGAATTAATAGTAGAAATTAGATGACAAGTAGGTAACACGTGAGCTCTGCAAGTATTTGCTTATATACAACTGAATACAAACTGAGACATGGGTCACTGTATGACTTGGCAGGATAAAGAGCTAATTGCCGCACTAAAATCAGGGTAAACAGCAGCCATGTCAGTGTGAAGCATCAGATTCAGTTCTGAAGAGCATACACTGGAGTGTTCTCACCCTGACAAGTTAGAATATTAGTGCATCTAAAGATTGTTTGATACACCAAAAAAGATTAAATATAGGACCGAGGTCTTAATACAATGGGGAGAGAAGGAAAGAATGTAGAAAAATACACCTTGATCAAAAGAATCATGTAAAGTTGTGAAAAACAGAAGAATTATTTTAAACATAAAAATAGTAATCCAAGTCGACTGCTACACAGTATGATTCGTAATGCCTTAAAAATGTGATCACTTGCCACTTAGACTAGGCATGTTAAAAGGCACTGAAAGTTGGGCCAGACCACAACAAGCACACTTAAATTTACTGAGATAAATGCTTTCATATAAACACAAAGTAGAAAAGGAATGCAAGTGGCAAGTGTCTGTCTAGATATGTACCATTACTGAGCACTTCACTGAGAAGCAGGATTTTGAAAAAAAAAAAAATTACTGACAACTCAAATTAGGGGGGAGGAAGAGGGTGAAGTGGGGAAAAGTCTCTGCCAACATTAAAACATTTTAGTTCAAATGCTGGTTTGAACATAACTCATAGGCATCTATTGCTGTTTCACATTGTTTATGTAATATTTTAAACTAAATTTAAGCCCCCTTCCTAAAATACACTGTAGACATTAGGCCCTATCTAGACTTTAATTTTGCATTTCAGCACTCAATTAAGTAACTGCATGACCACTTATAGTGGATTTTGAAGTGTAACCAAGTTTGTTGCTAGCTACTGTAAGTACAGTCATGAAACAAGCTCAGTCCAGTGCTCACACCACTATTGAACAATGTATTACTATTACTAGTAGTTATATGAAGTTACTATTTGTATGATATTCAGCTGTCATAATACATGTCAGAACATGCCAAAGTAAAAAACCTGCAGCTCTTCTTAAAAGTTCTTGTAATGATATAAATCCTCCATAACCAATGATGTAAGCCCCCTCATAAGCTACTTCAATTTTAGAAAAGCCACATAGCAAAAGTGACCTTCAATTTTTTATTTTGCATATTCACTCATTAGCCCATTGATTTTTTTTGGTTAATTAAGATATCCGGGAACAAAGTCTCAAAATATTGCCACTTTGTTTTGTAAACATCTACTGGATAACAGGAATACTAAAGCATTAATATCATAACTCCATGAAACACTTGATTCACTCATCTTCTCCATTACTTTTTTGCAATTCAGATTCAACCTCATCTCTTTGGTGCCTAGATATAATATGACCAACAATAGATTAAAATCATTTTCTCTTAACAGCTTTAATTCAAAGATGCATCCTACTTTGGGGAAAAAAAAAAAATCACAAATTTGTATAACAGCTTGATTTAAACCCGAAAGATTTGCCCATAAAAAGTAGAGCTTAAAAAACAAAACAAAACAACAACAACCACCCCACCACAACAACAAAACCTCAAAAACCCCACCAAAGTAAGGAAACTTTAAATAACTTCATTTTAATTCCACTGAAATATACTCTGAAGTTTTATTTTCCAAGGAGTATTTGGCCTTGAACTTGGTGCTATCACTCTTCAAGAAAAACATACCAACCCTAATTTTCTTTGTCCATGCAAAGGTGTGTTCAGGGTGAAAAAATAGTTATTAATAAGTTTCAGGTGTCTATTATGTTGCCGTCCTCAAAAATAAAATAAGATCAAACCAAACACTGAAACAAAACATTGATCTTAAGGTGTGTGCATGTGTTAGGTCTCTAATCCTTCAAGTGTAAAAGGAAAAAAAAAACCCAAAAAAAAAACATACTGGCACTACGAATCATAAGAAGCATACCACAGCATTACCAGTTTAAAACAAGGGCTAGTTAAAGCAATTGTTAGAGCTTGCCAAGTCAGTCACGCTGTTTATAGTTTTGTTCAACAGACACAAGATTACTACATTTTAGACTCCATCCTTTAGGATATGGTATTCGTCAGTGTCATGATGCAATCCGTCATGGCTGGAAGCAGTTGCACAGAGCATGGACAGCCCAAACATGGAATGTGGACAGGGACTAATTCAGGTTCTGCAAGTTGGCTAAACCATGACATCAAAAGCAGAACAGTTCATTACTGGGGATTTCCCATTCAAAAAGCTATGGGAAATATTCATGCTATTACACCTCTCAGCACAGCTTTTCACATTCCTATAATTTGAGTAGTATGTCAATTCAAGGCTTCAATTATTTGACACAGATTCAAGATACTGGCCTGTAAGAAAGTTGGGGGGGGGGGGGTGGGGATGGGGGGGAGCAGAGAAAGAGGGTGGCAGGCAGGAATTAAGTTTCAACTCATTTTGCTTCTGCATAACATGCAAGTCAACTGTGTTAAAATAATAATAAACAAAAAAAACAAGACCATCTATTCTGTATTGAAGAACTTGTGATATAACTAACGAAAGAAATCTGACTGATAGCAGAAATGATTTAAACTGTTTAAAGCTCTTTACTATTATTATTCCTGGTTTAGTCTCAAAAGCCCAAAACAATTGGAAAAAGAAATCTGTTAAAAATATACCAAACCCACCCCCTAAATTAATGGCTGAGAAGCTTATAACACATGAGACATCTAACAACAGGGCAGGACTTAATACTCCTGATATTTCAAGGCAAAAAAAAGCACAGATATATCTATGTAGATATACATGTGCATGTCTATATAGATCACATTATACATACACACATACATATATACATATTTTTAAGAGACCTTTCAAAGCTTTTGTGAAATGCATCTCAGAGCATAAGCAGACCCAAGCTATTTTTATCCTTTTGCAGGTCATACTTAATTAACTGCCTATTTTTACACAACATTATTACAGTGTAAACATCACGGGACAGATCACCAAACCCTCCCACAATACAGCTCCATACCATAGGAGGCTACAGATACACATGGAGTTCCTGTTTCTGGTGTATGAAGTATGCATCTCCAGCCCTTGCCCCTGTCATTCATAAGCAACCCAGCACCAGTAACCAAAGCTTCTGCCAATACAAACACTTTGCCCTTTCCTTCATTAGAAAGCATTAGCCAATATCAACCCCAGATTTTTCCTTAATGTGGACAGTGTTAGAAGAATCATACCAGGGATCTTTACCATCCCTATGGTTGTGTGGATGAAGGAAGTATGATTTAGTTCTATGGCTGTAAGTTCAAAGTTATACCTTTGAGCAATGGAAACCTCACTTATGTATATGCCTCTTGAGGGATATAAATAAATCTCCACACAGTGAATTAGAACATGCCTCAATTTATACAGGATCTGCAACTTCTCTGTGTAAGAGAAAAGTTTCTACTGGACTTATTGGACAACAAATCAGCATATTGAAACAGCCTGTCTGCCAGCTACAGTTTTGAATGCAAACAAGAATGTTCGCTAGATCTTGGATTTAGAAGTTCTCCTGCCAGCAAAGTGGTATATTTATCCTTTAGGGAAGATTTGCTTTCTACAGTTTGCATTAAAATTGTATACATGTGGTTAAAGACTACAGCAGTTGACCTCCAAGTTGAATAAATCAAGCAAATCGATCCCACATAATATATTTTACAAGCCAAGGTAATCAAATACAGGGAAGAATTAGAAGAATGTTTAGTTCAATCTATAGTTTGAAATGCTGATGTGTTAGCTGATGTGTTCAGCAGACTTTTCCAAGTTTAAGTAAAAGCAGCTTTCTATTTAACAGTAAACAAACATGTAGAAGTTTGCAACTACAAATCTCATGCATATGTACAATACGTAATTTCACATGGGAATATGCCTACATCCCTCAATTTATTATTTATAAGCTTATAAAAAGATGCATGACTTTTAAACTTCATACTTCCAAAAATGAAGGAAGCACTTGAAAATTGTACCACATAAAATGTAGTAGTATACTAACACCGTAAACCTATAAAATACTGAACCATGAGTGAGGTGCCACAGTAGCAATGTACTTTGATAAAATTAAAGCATTAGTAACCCAAAGCCTGGGGAGGGGAAGGACAAAATGGAGCAACGGAAAAAATGAAAGCGGGTGAAGTGTGCTATATTAACCACATCTTTAAATACCTGCAGTTCAGGCCTACTGGGCTGTTTTGCAGTCACCTGGATGATCCTGCTCAATTTTCTATATCTGCTTTTCTATTTCCCAGACCTCCATGGACAGCCATATCTTGGTATCTGCTATACACACATACACCACACACACACCCCCACCCACCCACCCAGTAGTTAAGCATTAGAATTCAATATCAAAGTCCATAACATAACAAGCTTTCTTTGCAATTCCCATGAGCAGGTGTGCATGGAGGTGTTCTTCTGCATTTGGAAGCAGGAAACATGTATGTGTTTACAGACACTGTTTTGGTGCAGAAGGGAGAGGAGGAGCAGGCAGGGGGAAAAAAAAGTGGGACATTGTTTTCCAAACCCACTTTTGGCCCAGTCATGTAAATTTGCTCTCTGACAAAGGAGTGAGTGAGAGAGAGATTGTGTTAAATAGCTTATATTACCTAAGAAAACTCCCTCTTGATTAATTCAACAATGTCCTATCCTGAAGGCCTGTAACCACTGGAAGAGGTATGATACAAAAAAGGAAAGTCAAAGAAAGGCCAAATAGCCAAAAACATGGGTCAGAACTAACTGCCCCCACCCCACCTTTCAACCCCAGCTACCAAAACAAACTATACTTAAGCAGTACATGGATTTAAGAGATGCACTGATGCATTCTGAAAAAAGCTCCATGTTCAGCTGAAAGAGCAGCAGTCACAAAACAGTGAAGAAAATTTTAAAATTCTCCTGTCTGCTTTAAAAATAAATAAATAAAAAACCCAAACCTCTATTAGTCCTAAATATTCTGGGAAATTGGATTAAAAGACCCCCCCACAATTCTTAGCATGCATTAAAGTCAGCTTTTAAACGTTTTTGCACAGTGTTCCAAATGCAGAAAACCTACAAAAGATGTTCATTTTGCTGTTAACTATACACAGATGGAAAATAAAATTTAAAAATAGTGTAGCATTTTTCAGGGTCATAATCACAGACATTAACTTAAGCCGAATGCTTTGCAGCAAATGCTATCATTAAATAATCCAATCAAAACTGTCACATTCAGTTAGTTCAAGTCTCATCAGAAATCAGAGAAGTTAGAGTTAAAAAAAAAAAAGAAAAAAAAAAAAGAGCAAGCTTTCAGAGTTACACAATGTTAAAAGGAAAACAGTTCGATCCTCAATATTTTCCCATTCTTGCTCCTTCGTACTGTTGCACAACTTGACCTTTCTGAATAAAAAATAGGGGGGTTCAACTACAAATAAATGGAAGAAAAACTCAGTCAAGTTTGAATCTCTCAACACCTTATTTCCTGTCTAAAGAGCCCTTTTGTTCTGCTTCCCTGCATAAATGTTAATATTCTGCCAGCATCAGAAAACAAAGCAACGAATAGAAATTGATACACACATGAACCTAAGTGCCGACAAGGGTCAAACCAACACAACAAGATTAGAACCAAAAAATCCTACCAACAAAATCTGCACAATTTTCTGTTTGCTTCACCCCAGATTAACTTCACTTGAAGCTGTACTCCAGAGCAACCTAGCCTGAACACCAAACCCCACCTCCTTCCCCTCCATTGGCTGGAATGAAAAAACTCCACCTTTTTAGGGAAGATGGAACCTCCGATTGGTAAAACCTAATATCCATTATTTAAAGAACTTTTCCTTGCTAGCAGGTTAGGTTCAGCAGGTTAAAACACCCTGGGCAAGCTGGTTTCTTAAAGAAACAGTACATGAGTGTAGTTGTGCCAAACTACAGCGTTCAACTGCAAGATTTTGACTAGTTTCATTACCAAGTGACACAGCTTAAGCACCCTCCAGTAAAACCAAACAAGAAAAGCTTAGATTTTGCCATGTTAGACCTTGAACAAAGAACTCTTGCAAGTACATCAGGCATTATTTACCTAAAAACATGCAGATAATGGTACAGATACCCTTTTTTTTCAAACCCAATTATTACTAAAGGACTAAATAATCTAAGTGAACTGACAAGAATTCAGTTTTAATGTAAAATTTAACTACTACTTGCTTTACCAATGCAATAAAATGTAGTTTAGTTTTGCTGTGCACTTACTGCAAAAGACTGAGTACACTATACAGAACTCAAAAGATAAGAATTAGTTATCTAACTTTAAAAATCATGAAGTTGCCAGTTTCAAAATTGCTTTCTTCTGCTAATTCAAGACATGATTCAGCACAAAAAAAGTTTGTGCTATGGAAACCAGGATCTTAATCTTATAAGGATCTGTGCTTGTGCCAGAGAAACTATTTTTTTGCTGACTCAGACTTTGTTTACCTAAAATTCATGCTTCCTTTAATTGGTAATTAAATCCAACTATATTAATAGTCAGTATTTCATGCAGCAGATCTTTATTCTTAGTAACTGTACTGTACAAAAAAAACACTGGATCAGTTCCCAATTAAGCTCTTGGACACAACCTAATTAACGTAAGGGCAAACCTTGTGAGCGATTCTACAACTAAGTCTACACAAGTGAAAAGTTTAGAATTTAGAAAAATATATTAAAACACAGTATAGAGGTATCTGGTACCATAGTTCATTAGGAACACATGCACTCCCAGGCACCCCTTAAGGAATACCACTTCTTTCTGACCCACTCCATCCAGTGCAAAAGGGAAGTAGCCCCACAAGACAAGTCCATGCCACCACAATGGAAGTATTTCAGTGCCACCATAGCTACAAAGCTTGCACATTTAATGCAGTGCAATATTTTCATGGGAACAGTGATAGTGAGCAAGACATTAAACCTAAAAATGAAACAGGCTATAGATTATCAGCACAAACATGTTTGTTTTTGAAACTCAGAAGGGAGCAGGAAGGATGCATAGATAGACCTCAGGTTTTCACCTCTCCCTTCCAGACTACAGCAGCTCCCCAGTTCCCACCCCCAAGCACAATTAAGGTCTAGTATACACTCCTAAATGGATGCCTATTTCACTTACGTTAGAGGCTAAGCAGAACCTCCAGCATGTACTAGAAACATAGATGTACCCCTTCTAAAGTACTTTGCCACTGAAGATCTTGTATTATGGCTAACTCACAGCAAATAAGAGGAACAGTCACAGCAAAATACAAGGTTCAATAGATGGCAATACACATACATCACATTCATAAGCAAAGGGTACTACAAGAAATGGGCTAACTTTAAGAAGGGTTAACTAAGAATCACTTTAAAGCCCTAACTTCAACAATCCAGGAAACTGAATGCACTACACTAATGATGTTAGTAAGAATACCTGGATACAATTGTGCTGCTATGCTTGCAAAAGACGATATTAAATCATAGGAAGTGCCATGCAATCTAAGTAATCAATGGCAAGAACACAGTTCATGCAAACAAGGCACCATGTGAGTAAGACTTATTAAGGGTCACAGTGAAATACCTGGGACAAATTTCAAAGCTGCAATGTGGAATGAATTAAGTTTAATGGCCTGGGAAAACAACAAACAGTCAGAAATTCTTACCACCAAAGCCACTCTGGAAAAGAGGAATGTCTCCCGCTCTAAAACTAGTTTAGTAGCTTGCTTGTTTTATAATATGTATTCACATGGTACCTTTCCTGAACAAACCCAGAGAGCTTTACACAATCCTCATATATTTATACCACCACAGCAGTGCAGCCACTTGTGCCAGTTACTTGGATATTCCAGCTCATATCACATAAGAAATGCAAGGGGGCAGGAAAGGTGTGGAGAACTACTTGCTTTAAGTGTCCCCAAAAATATTTAGCTACCCTTGTAAACACCCCTCCAAATTTAAGGAGTTTATCAGAATCTAACTCAGATTCAAACTTCACAGCTAGTTCCTGTCACCTCATCACCAAGTTCATGCGTGAACACACCTGAATTTCAAGGTAAAAAATTTAGAAGGATTTTGTTACTGAAGTCACTGTCCTGTCTCCTAGAAAACCACTTCAGGGATTGCTGAAGAGCAGTATGAAAGAAACTAATTTCACAGGTTTCATTCCATTTTGGTGTTTTCCTGAATCATTCCAGATTTGAGAAATTCATTTTATTTCAGCTTCTGAAGACTTAAGATATACCTCTGCTTCTCTTATAATGCTAGCAGAAACAGCAGGGGGTAAAAAGTGATCATAGCTGCAATCTATTACTTAACTGGGGAAGCTCTAAACAAGGGCAAGCTTAAAACAAAAGATTCAAGTCTTAGCTCCTGTTACTGCCACTACCACTGCCACTTTGCACTAGGGACAGCAACAGAAGTGCTTTAGTCTCCTTTGATTTTTGTAATTGTAGATCTAGAAGTCCATTTATGCTGTAATGTTTAAATCTATAAAAGACACTGAGTTAGAAGACCCAATAGCTCAGATGATAAAGAAATGAGCCTTCACTTCTATGTCCAGTTTGGAGACCAGTGATCAAAAGCTATTCTCTCATGGCTGTTCTGCCATTTAGATTAAAAGACACTAGTCTCAGTCCAGTTCCCAATGGACACACGCAAACTGCAAAAGCTCTTTGACAACTTGCACGATTTTCCAACACTCTTACACACATTACAGGTTTTCTTCAGGTTAATAAGTAGCAAAGCAATACAGAGAACTACAGTTTACTCATGCTGTGCCTATTAAGGAGAAGAGACTTTGGCCTGTATGGCTATCAAGTGTGCCAGCACTAGGAAGAATTTAAGAATTACAGCTCTAACTTGTAACCTTTTTATACTGTTAAGTAGAATGGCAGAATTAGAAGTAAACTTGTTGATATCAAGTCCTGCCTTTAAACCTGATGTAAACAAGTCTTTTATTAAAAAAGGGTGAGAGAAGAAGACATGTAGTTTCCCACTTCTCTCTCTCTCTTTTTTGAGGAAAGGCTTGTTGACATAAAGTCCTGCCTTTAAACTTGATGTAAACAAGTTTACTTCCAGGAATCTTGTAAATGGTGTATGTATGTACTACTAAATTCTGCTTGGAAAAGATATATTCAACTTCAAATAGCTATTATTCACTCGATCTAGACAACACGAACATACACTGTGGCTATTTCTTACATGCCAGTATTTTTGGAACAATAATCCCCAGTATTGTGTTCACATTCTTATATCACTGTGATGGGTATAGTATCAGAGCATATCCCTGAACAAATAAATGATTTATAGCAATCAGGTAGTCTTTTATACCCCTCTGACATTAGTTAGCTGTATGAGATTATGTGGAGTTTGCTTCTTCCAGGCATGCTAGCAAGTTGCTACAGGGAAAGCATGGTCAAGGGGCAGGGATCTGCACTTCAAGCTGGAAGTTCTGTGGGGTTTTTTGTATGCGTCTAGATCTATAGATGTGAACATCATCATCAGAAAACACATTATCTCCTATGTAATCAGCATAGTGATATACACTTCCAGAGCAATGCCACTAATGTCAGTCAAGGTCCCAGACAGGCTGAACTTCAGGCATCTGAAACCATAACCATGGAGTGTGTGGAGAGACCCTGAACCTGACTCTTTATTCAACAGACACCCTGTAAATAGAGCAGCAGCAGAGTGAAGGGCACCCAATAAGCTTGAAGCCTTTCTGGTGGGGGGGGGGAGGGGGCTAACACTGTCAATCCAAGGTAAATGGAATGCAATTATCAAGTCCGGAGAGGACAAAACATGCATGTGAACAAGGCCGGGTCTTCATCAGACAGGGGAGTGTTCAGTTTTCAGGGTCACAGGAAGGAGGATGCAATTCTGCAACAGATGCTATGGGGAAAGTCCACAACAAAACCAGAAGTTAACCAGCTTAAGGTCTCCACTGACAGGACAGCAAACAAACTCTTTCCCTCTGCTGGCAAGAGGGATATAAATTGCCTTCAATTCGTCTTTACTCCAATATAGGGATGATCTTCTGGGAAGTGTAAACAGAGCAGAGTGTTGTTTGCACACTTATGACCATGACACTTCCTGTACTTTGTAATTCCCAGACGCTCCCAGGGGGCTGCCATGCTGGTATTCATTAGGTCTGGGACCAGAGGCCAAACCTTGTAGAATGGCACAGCTGAAAGCAGGTATCACCCATCACCTCCTTTAGCCACAGACCACGAGAAAACATCTCGGAGGGTCTGTTGATACCAGATAAGTAGTACGAGATAGTGTGATTGAAGTGGCTGAATTCAGTGGAAAGGTCTATGAACCCTTGCTGTTTTGTATACACTGAAACTGAATTTGTAGTAAGTCTGTACAAGCAAGCCAAAAGAGGGTGTAACACTACATTCAGAAATAGTCCTCAAAACCATATGCATAACTACTGTATATCCCAGTTGCAGCCGAGAAAACTGAGCCACAAGTTTATGTATTTTCATTAATATTAACAATTTATAAAATGTATAGTTATTATAAGAAAGTACACATTTACATAGGCATGGGAGATGCCTTTACCAGTACTAACCATCACTGCAAGAGACCTTTAAAATTACTGTCCTCTTCAGATAACTTTAAAGCGATGGTGGCAAATCATTTGTTGAGAGTTTAAAAAAGAAGGCAGATACTGAAATTTAAACAATTTTTGGCCACATTTTCATACCTAATATCATCTGAGTTTTGAATGCAAAAATAAGTCAAACCTGAAATCATTTTCCACATGCATAATACACTAAATGAATTGCTCTTAAAGAGAAATAGGAAGAGACCTGAAAGCATAAGAAAAAAAATAGGCAGAAAGGCATTTAGGATTCATTCTACTCTCTCAGGAGGCTTGGAATAAAAGCACACAGGCATCCAACAAAGCAAAGCTCCCTACAGAGGTTTTTGCTGAAGGTAGGCACACAGCAGAGCCCTCCTCTTGGAGGGGAGGGGAACCACACCTAACAGGCAGATCCTTTCTGGGCACCTCAAAAGCAGGCAAGGGGGAATTCAAAGGACAGCTATAAAAGCGATCCAGACGCTGGAAGAAACAAGCTGGCAGGACAAGAAGGGCTGGGAGGCTGGCACAGGTCCAGCTTCTGTGACACCACAGGTGAAGGAGCACGGTAAGGTCGCAGAGGAGGGCAACGGGAGGGCAGTCGCACACGGACTGGGAGAACTGGTGGGAGCTTGACAGCTCCTAGGAGGAGCCAAGGAGCCAAGGCACCAAAGGGGTGTGGGGGGAGCACCCTCAAGGGGCCATGCCACACATTCAAATCAAAGCCCCATACAAGCCAACAGAGTTGTTCCGCGTTTCCAAACACTGAATTTCTAGCCGGTCGGCTTTTTTACAGCCGGAGAGTCACGTTTATCACAGGAAAGTTACTTTTGAGCATGTGGCTCCTCTTCCTTTATAGCATGAATGCTCAGTGCATTGCATCATACATGTGACGTAGAGCAGAAACCTAGAGCTGGGCCCAACCCAGGCAAAGGGAGGGAGACCAGATCCCACCATATATGTAACGCATGCCATGGCCTTATGGCACCAACCCCCTCAGACACAAGGGGGGGCCCCTGGATCCCACCATATATGTAACGTGTGCCACATTCTTAGATCACAACCCCCCCCAGCACAAGGGAGGGAGCTGGGATCCCACCATATGTAACGTGTGGCAAGGTTTTATACAGCACACACCCCCCCCAAGCACAAGGGAGAGAGCCCAGATCCCACCATACATGTAACGAGTGTCGGGCCCGTAGAGCGCCCCCCACCCCGGAACAAGGGCGGCTCGGGGCAGGCGCGGTTCAAGTCCGGACTTGCTCGGGGGCGGGGGTATGTCCCGGCACCTCCCGTCTTGGGGGCTGAGTGGGGGTCCCTGCCGGCCCGCACCCCCATGCTCACCTGGCCCCGGGGCCGCTCCCGCCGCCGCCGGCCCCGCGCTCCTCGCTCTTCACTAAACTTTTCCTCCCCCCCTTGCCCCGTGTCGTTGCCCGGGAGTGACGCGGGCGGGCGCTGATTGGCGGAGCGCGGCGGGGGGGCGGGAGGGCGGTGCCGGCTCCGGGCGCTAATTATTACAGGGCGGCCGGCGACGACAAAAACCACACAACTGGGAGGGGGTGGGGGGGGATTTAAAGGGCCAGCGCCCGCCAGGGGGTCAATGAGGCGACGTCAGGAATAAGAGCAATGGCAGAGGCCGTGACTCAGTTTCCCTGCACCCTCCATTGGCCAAGGCACCCAGATTTGCCCCTGAGCTGTATTAAAGCCAGGATTGCCAACTTTCACGATGGCTGGCATTGTTTTTAAAGTCCCCGCTTCGGGCAGGTGAAAAACTTAGCTCTTTTTAAATATATATTTATATATTGAGGTAAAAGAAAGAGCTACGGGTTTCACCTGCCCAAAGCGGGGACTTTAAGCGCAACACCCAACGACATGAGTTGGCAAGACTGGAAACCCCTCCACCCCCCGGCCTGGGCCGCGTCTCCGAGCGCCCGGACGGGTGCTGCCTGGGTGAGGCTATCCCAAAAACCATGTGCGAAGCTCAGAGGAATTTGCTTTGGCTTCTCTTGTACTTCTCCGGGTATAATAACAGCCCCTCAGAGCCAGCCTGGGTGTAACGCTACCACTTCTTTATAGAGCGGTAATAAAGGCCATTTTTTAATGCAGCGTTTTCCACGCAGAGCATGGCCTCGCTGCCTGGGAGGCGGCTGGGATGAGAGCAGAAAGGCAGGGTGGGATTCGAAGACGAGGAGTGAGGCGGTGGCCTGAAGGCAGGCGAGGGAAAGGGCAGAAGCCCAGAGAGAAGAACCCAGGCACAAGCCAAAGAGCAAGTGCCTGGGTGGCTAGCCAAGGGAAGGAGGTAGAGCCTGCAAGAAAGGACAAGAGAGAGATAAGGAGAACCGCTCTAATATTTTTGTAATCAAAAAAGTCAGTGGCAACTGAGACCTAGCATTTTCCAAGGGGTGCCTGGAGTCTAAAATGTTTGGGAACGTCATATCCCAGGTGTTTACAACAGACAGTCTTGGATAGGAGAAATACCCGCTCAAACATTTCACCAGCAAAATAGGGAGTGAGTTCTCAGCCGGCTCCTTTCGCCGGGTAGTGTAGCACCAGTTTTTAA
Source organism: Crocodylus siamensis (assembly GCF_052110815.1). Classification (NCBI taxonomy): domain Eukaryota; kingdom Metazoa; phylum Chordata; order Crocodylia; family Crocodylidae; genus Crocodylus; species Crocodylus siamensis. Next base: position 15,364,324 of record NC_143409.1, on the reverse strand, counting down.
CATCAAACACGTACTGCGTCCAGGATAGGCCTTGCCCGTCTCTACCCTCCTCTGGCACATTATGTTGTGGGAAAAGGTTGCAGTACATTGTGGAATAGCTGCCTTCCTCTCAGGAAACTGTGAGCATCTGAGGTCAAGTTCCCACAATTTCGGTTCCACCCCAGGATTGTCTCTGTTTTGCATCCTTATTTAAAAGTTTCTAAAAAAAAAAGTTTGTAGTGAGCAAATGGAAGTGGCAGGCTGCACAGAGGGAAGGAGCAGTAAGGGGTGGGATCAGATCATTTGGCCAGTTTAGGATGACCAGCAATGGCTGCAGAACCCGTGGATGTGAAAGGTCACCTTCCTGCAGCAATGTCCCCCCAGACCTCCTGCAGAGACCCACCAAAATGAAAGAGAAGTTTCTGAGTCAAGTGCATGATGGTGGAGAGAAACGTGAGACAAAGACTCCTGGGCTTCTGTCCCTGGAAGACTTGGAATGAGCATTGTACGCCTCAGCGGTGCGGTGAGCTGTTTTCAAGGTTGAAGTTATATGAAGAAAAATCCAAGGATGGGTTCTTGGAATAATAGTGAGCTAGTGCAGGGCTAGTGTAAATCTTTGTACACTACATGTGGGAAATGTACTATTAAAGATGCAGAAATCGAACCAAAAGAGGTGATCCCAGATAGAGCCATTGATAATATCAAAAACCTCGCTGAAATAAAATAAAATGAGAAAAAAAGAAAGTTGTGTGATTAGAGAGAACCAGGAACTGTCAACCATGCTCAAATCTGACAAAAGGTCAGAAATAAGTCAATGAAGATACAGAAGGTCAAAAGTTGCCTTGAAATCTCCAGTGGGAAGAGAAGACTTTTTGTTTTGTTCAGGACATTGTTAAGAAGGGGCAAAAGGCTAAAGATGAAATAGATATTGAGTGAGTTGGTGCTTTTGCTTGCTTGCTTACTTACTTCTCTTTAAGAATAAGTTTCTTTCTGCACATTCAATTTTTAGATAGAAAAGCACGGCGGTGTTGTGTCTTACTGTGTTTTCCTTGCACTGTCCCATGAAGGCCAAAGGCTTCATGTTCAGCCCTGCAGGGTTCAGTTTGCTTGTGGCAGTTTTGCAGCACTGGGGACTCCTTGTTCTCTGCCACGAGGAGCCAGGGGCTTTCCTGGTTCCTCTTCCTCCACAGGACTGGACAGGTCAAGTCAGAGGCAGAACAAGTATAAGTTCTGCATACGTATACTGAGGGCCATTGTTAAGATCCACCCTGGATGTGATTCCAGAGAAATATAATAATAAAGACGTGTTAGTTCAACCCAGGAGTGTCCAGAGTGTTGTTGCTGAACTCACAACTTATCATCTGGCAACGAGAATGGGATGCTTTCCTGAAAAGTCCCCCCTAGATTGTGGGATACCATTATGAGACCCAGCTATGTTTTGTGAATGGCCACACTGGGGCATATAGAAGAATTTGACAGGGGCCAGTCGGCTTCTTGGGACTCTTTATGCAGAAAGGCTACCCTATTACCTGGAAGCCAACAAAGTTGAAAACCCTTGAACAGAAGCGCGCGATCCTCCTGACAGTCTGTGGTGCCAAAACATTTGCCAATGTTCGTTCGCTCACAGAACCTGCATAACCAAACACTACATCTTATGCTGAACTAATTGCCCTGCTAAAGGCACATTTTTGCCCGAGGCCATCTGTTACCCTGCAGAGATTTCATTTTTTTTTAAATGGGACCAAAAGGCCAATAGCAGATTACCTGGCTGAGCTCCATTGCCTTGCCGATTTTGTGAGTTTGTGGCTCTCCTGGATGGCCTGCTTTGCAACCGTCTCATCTGTGGGGTTCACAACGTCGTCTGCTCTCTGAACCAAATTTGACTGTGGCTACTCCTCAAGAAAAAGCCTTGCCAGCTGAAGCAGTATCCCATAATGTGAGAAATTCACCAGGCATTCTCCAGCAATGTCCACTTCTTCAAAAAGATCAGGAACCAGATCACCACCAGGAAATTCAGCATATTACACCCTCACCAACAGCACCACATAAGCCAGTTAATCCACAGTATTTGAGTTGTGGCAGCCAACACAGATGAAGGAAGTGCAGGTTTAGGAAGGCGGAGTGTCATACCTGCAAGAAGACGGGCCACATAGAGAGGATTTGCTGCTCGAAGGCCAATTCCAGGAGACAAAAAGACCGTGGCAAATGTATTCACTCCCAAACCATGCACAGGTTAGAGTCCTCCCCAAAATGTGAAGTACAAAAACTATATTTGATTCAAAATGTTGGTGTTGTTGAAACTCAAGGTTCTAAGATGATTGCAACTGTAGTAATAAATGGAAAGAAGTACAAAATGGAAGTGGACTCAGGTTCAGGAGTATCCCTTATAGATGAAAACACATTCTTCCAGTTGTTTCGGCACCCTTTCCCCAAGTTATTGAAACCTGAGTGTCATCTGCATGACTACAATGGACAGATTGTGGAAGCTTTGGGTAGCTGCAGTGTAGATGTCCAGTATGGATCTGTTAGACAGCATCTACCCCTCATTGTTAGGAAGGGGTCCCACAAAGTCTTCTGGGGAGAAATTTGTTCTCATCATTGGGAATCAGTATTCAAGGCGTATATAGTCTCTGCACAGAAAGTCTGGAAAGGCTTGCAAGGGAGTTTCCCCACCTATTCTCTGAGGAATTAGGAACTTACTCTGGTTCACCTGTGATGTTCAAAATGGATCCTGCTATCGCCTCTCTCTGTGTGAAGGCTCGGCATGCACCTTTTGCACTGCAGCTGAAAATTGATGCAGAATTAGATTGCCTTATCACACTAGGAGTTCTCGAGCCAATCGTACATACAAGCTGGGCCACACCAGTTGTTTCTGTTTTAAAACCTAATGGCAGTATTCGCATCTGTGGGGATTACAAGTGCACTGTTAATAAAGCACCTAAGCAGGACCCCCACCTGGTGCCTGCCATTAACCAGTTACTGTCTGTTCTTCCAGGAGGGAAGGTTTGTGTCAAACTTGACCTTGCTCAAGCCTATCAGCAATTGATAGTGGATGACAAGGCTGCTGAGGCCCAAACAATAGTTACACACCAGTGAGCACTCCCTGTCAAGCACCTCCAGTTTGGAATTTTTGTGGCATCAGGAATTTTCCAGCGGTTCATGGAGAAAATGCTAGCAGGAATTCCCAGGGTTGTTCCATACTTTGATGATGTGTTGCTCATGGGGCCATCTAGAGAGAAACTCACTGAGAGACTCAGAGAAGTTTTACAGAGATTTGATAAAGCAGGTATCAGAGTAAAAAGAGAGAAAAGTCAACTGGGAACTTCCAGTATCAACTTTCTGGGATATCAGATTGATGCTTCTGGCATTCACCCAGTTGAGGACAAGGTAGAAGCAATACATGATGCTCCTATACCAAAATACAGACAGGATTTTCAAGCATTCTTAGGGCTTCTCAATTTTTATCACATCTTGAAAGACAAAAGCCACCATAGCAGAGTCCTTTAATCATTTACTAGATAAAGGAGCTTAGTGGAAGTGGACTTGTCAGCACAATGAAGCCTTTCAGGGCGTCAAGAAGTTGCTGACATCAGACTCTGTTCTTGTTCACTATGATGAGTAGAAGCCACTATCCATTACTTGTGATGCCTCACCATTTGGTGTTGTCGCTGTCCTCAGTCACACATTACCTGATGGCATGGATGCATCCATTGCTTTTTACTCAAGAACAATGACTTCAGCTGAGAGGAACTACGTACAGATTGATAAAGAAGCACTGGCAATCACTGCAGCAGCTAAAAAAATTCAAAGTTACGTTTATGGCCACAAATTCGAAATCTGAACAGACCACAAACCCCATCTTGGCATTTTTACTATGGACAAACCAACTCCTCCTATTTTGTCTCCCTGTATGCCATGCTGGAGCATCATGCTAAATGCAAATGACTATATACTCATGTACAAGCCTGGGAAAATGATTGCAATTGCTAATGCATTGAGCACTACAAATACCATTACAAATCCTTGATCGTGGTACTCCTCCACCAGCAGAAGTCCTTATGCTGAAATCCAGGGGCAACGCATAGGGGGTGCATACGAGTACACCGTGCACCCCCTGAGTGTGACGATGCAACCCCTGCAAAAAGGTGCAGCTAACAGTGTCGGCGGTGCCTGTGGGTGGTCCACTATCACCGCTGGCCACTGCTGATGCTGCTGGCGGTGCCTGCAGGTGGTTGCCAACCGTCGGTCAGCACCCGCCACCCCCCCAGCCGTGCTCCCACCACCACCACCAGTGTGGCCATGCGCCCCCAGCCACTGGGGGTACATGCTGTTCCTGCTGGAATCCATGTCAGAAGCCCCTCTTCAGGCTGACCAGATAGCAAGGATGGCTGTAAAAGACTTTATCCTTACCCGTGTCCTCAACTGGGTGTGGAGGGGCTGGCTTGCGACAAACTGGCTGAGGAATTCAGGCCATTTTCATCACATCATAGTTTCATAGCTGATAGGGTCGAAAGGGACCTGAGCAGATCATCAAGTCCGACCCCCTGCCACGGCAGGAAAGAGTACATCCAGCCTCTTCTTACACCCCCAGGATAGGAGCCAGCACCACTTCCCTTGGAAGTTGGTTCCAGCTCCTAGCTGCCCTGACAGTGAAGTAGCGCCTCCTGATATCTAGCCTAAATCTACCCTCTGCCAGCTTGTCACCTTTATTTCTAGTCACTCCTGATAGTGCTTGGGGGAACAGGGGCTCCCCCAATGCCTGCTGGTCCCCCCGGTCAGTTTGTAAACAGCCACTAGGTCCCCCCTCAGCCTTTTCTTGTGGAGGCTGAACAGATTCAGGTCCTGTAGCCTCTCCTCGTAGGGCCTGCCCTGCTGTCCCCTGATCATGCGAGTGGCCTCCTCTGGACCCTCTCCATAGTGTCCACATCCCTCCTGAAGTGCAGCACCCAGAATTGGACGCAGTACTCCAGCTGCAGCCTGACCAGTGTCACATAGAGGGGGAGGATCACCTCCTTGGACCTGCTCGAGATGCATCTGTGGATGCATGACAAGGTGCAGTTGGACCTCCTGACCACGTCCCCACACTGCTGGCCCATGTTCATCTTGGCATCAATAGTGACTCCAAGATCCTTTTCTGCCTCTGCACTGATGAGAAGGGAGTTCCCCAGCCTGTAGGTATGGTGCTGGTTCTTCCTCCCAGGTGCATCACCTTGCACTTGTCAGTGTTGAAATCCATCCTGTTCTTGTCTGCCCACCCCTGTAACCTGTCTAGGTCTGATTGCAGCCTATTCCTCCCTTCTAGTGTGTCCACTTCCCCCCCACATCTTAGTGTCATCTGCAAATTTGAACAGGGTGCTTTTCACCCCCTCGTCCAAGTCGTTGATGAAGATGTTGAACTGTCTGCCGACAAGGGTTGCCTCTCGCGAGAAAATTGTGTTGTAATTCCACAAGCAGGACACCAAATCATACTGAGAACACTGCATGCAGCACACCCAGGAATTGTGAGGATGGAAGTGCTGGCTAGAAGTTATGTATGGTGGCCAGGTATGGACAATGACATAGAAAGGGTTGTGAGGGAGTACAGCATTTTTCAAGCAACCCATCATAATCCAATGACGGCACCAGTATTCCCTTGGGAAATGACAAAGAAACCCTTGTCATGCATCCACATTGATTTTGCCGGGTCTTTTCAAGGTAAGAACTTCTTAATTATTGTTGACTCGTACTCAAAATGTCTTGAAGTGATTACTGTCTCAACTCTTATATCAACTGGCACTATAACAGCTCTCCGTTAGGTGTTTGCAACCCATGGGGCGCCCAGCACTATTGTTTTTGATGATGGCAGTGTGTTCACCTCAGCAGAGTTCCAAGATTTTGCCTGCCACAACCTCATTCAAACTGTTAGCATTGCACCTTGCAGGCCGCAGGCCAATAGGCAAACTGAGTGAATGATGCAGACTGCAAAAGATGCACTGAAAAGGATTCTTATAGGAGACTGGCCTACCAGACTGGCTAGATTTCTGTTTGCTCAACATGTAATTCCTTGCCATACAGCAGGGCTTCTTATGGGTCGTTGTCTCAAGACATGCCTTGATCGTGTTAACCCAGAGATTGTGAGAGACATGCAGTTCAGGAAAGAAAAGGAGTTGGACTCCGCATTGACATCTGGTACCTTATGTCTTTTTGTTCCACAAGAGACTGTGTTTGCTTGGAAGCACAGGACAGGTCCACAGTGGGTTCAATGTAAAATTGGAAGCACCACAGGACCCATATCATATACAGTCCAGACTGATGACGGACAAGTTTGGAGACATCATGTGGACCAGCTGCGTGGGTGTTCTCCTCTCGATAACTCTACACCTGAGCAATCTTCAAGCACCAATCCACCACCGACAGACATACTGGGGAAGTGCCTACCTGTTTCCACCAATGCAAACCCTTTTCCATCACTGTTAGAAGGAAAGTATCGCTGTTGAGTCTCCAGATAGGCTGACTGGGCCATCATCTGCTGAACCCGTCACTGAGTCCGGTTCTATAGGAAGACCACAGTGGAAGCGGAGTCCATCCAAATGGTTGGCTGACTATTCTGTCAAGGGGGAAGGGGTGTTGTGTCTTATTGTGTTTTCCTTGTACTGTCCGTTGAAGGCCAAAACCCTCATGTTCAGCACTGCAGGGTTCAGTTTACTTGTGGCAGATTTGCAGCACTGGGGACTCCATGTTCTCTGCCTTGAGGAGCCAGAGGCTTTCTTGGTTCCTCTCCTCACACAGGACTGGACAGGGTCAAGTCAGAGCAAGTGTAAGTTCTGCATACATATAGTGAGGGCAATTGTTAAGATCCACCTTGGATATGATTCCAGAGAGTTATAATAATCAATAATTGTAGTTCAACACAGGAGTGTCCAGAGTGTTGTTGCTGAACTCACAACATATCAAGCGCATTCCTCAAAGAGCTTTTTGGAGAAAAGCAAAGGCAGAGAACTATGAAGGTATGTTTTGAAGCAAGCGCCATGGATATGTCATGCCATTAGAAAATTAGGATAAGGTCTCATCGTCCTGCAGGGTACTTCAGCAAGATGCCAGATGATGAATGCATTCCATCCCATTAACTTCAATGGAAATAAAAAGATCTACCCTTGGCAGAGGCTTAGAACAGGATCTGGTCCTAAAGAGTCAACTGTTTCTTATTTTATAGAGTCAAACTGGCCATAAACCAGTAGTTCCTCAGGGTGGTTAAAACACAAATGGATCTTGCAATCCAGACATGTCAGACTGAAATTCCAAACTTCAAGCAGCTATAGATTTTGTCTATAGCACTGCTTTGGAAACATGCTAAAATATATTGCAGTCACATCTCCTGTGGAAGACATTGCATTTCAGTTTTATCAGAGGACTACTTTAAACAGGCCCTTGAATGTGGATGGATTTCCCATGTAGGTGAGACTTAATGCTGTGGCACGCCTAATACTCCCTTCCTCCCTCCAGCTGATGTAATTCATTTTCTAGGCATCATTACCTGGTAACTTCCTGTCTAAATTCCCTGAGTCACTGCTGTATGACTTCCTTGTCGCACTCTTCTGTCCTTGTCATTCACTGGTTTCAACCCAGTGATCTCTCTGCTTTGCTTTTCTGTTAAGCTCATTTGCAGTCTCAGCCTGTTGCTATCATCTTGCCAGTTTGCCTCTTTATTTCTGTTCTTTTCTTTTCTCAGACAGGTTTATAGTTTCAAAACTGTTGTTAGAGAAGGGAAATTCATTGCTTTTTCTCCCCCTGAAAACGCTAGTATGTTTATTTATTTAGCTTATATCACGCTTCCCTTGTGTCACTGACTAAGGTGCCCATGAAATGGAACAGTCCCAGCAACCTTCTCTTCTGCGTAACATCCTTTGTATAATACTGCAATTAGCGTGTGCAAGCATGTCATTATCTGGTCAGTGCTTGCTTGATGTATTAAGTTGTTTACAATTTATGTAGGACCAGGACTTTAGACGCACAGAAGATCAACAGGAAGAGTTGGAAACTGGTGTACTCATTGGGTTAGCTATCCTTACACATCATTTCAGCCTACCTAAGGCATTAGAGTAGCTAAATAAACGCTTCAACCCACTACGAGCCAGTGCGAATGAAAATTCAAACCAAGGAAGAGGAGCAAGGCCAGTCACAGGCATGGGCGAACTGGGGCCTGGACAGAAAGAAGGCCTGAAAATGGTGGAAATAATGATTATTATTATCATTATCTCTGGCAAAGGGAGGAGGTGGGGTGGGGCGATACTAAAAGTTTGCCTGGGGCCACCAGGAGTCTACTAGGTACAGAAGAGGAGAGAATATTTTATGTGTCTGTTGGTGAATTGATAGTATCCTGGAAAAATGGAACAGTTAGTGAAAGGTGACAGTGTGTTTCTAATACAGCAATTTAAACAACAGATAGTCTTCCTGAACGATATTATCTAAACCTCTTTATCTTCATCTATATTTTAAGGCTTCTATCATCACCTTGGTATCTCAGTGTAACATATTCTCACATTCTTATCTTAAGTGCCATCTGCTCATACAGCTTTTTAGAAAAGATTGGTATACCGTTCTAGGAAAGAAGATACTTCTAATCCATACTTTAACCTCTAGTTAAACTAGGATTTTCTTTCTGGCTCCCATTATTTTTGTTTCTGCCGCAGAATCTTACTAATTCCTGTTCTTATTAAAACCAGATTTAGAATTAATTTCTATAACCTTGAAAAAAAATTGTTTGAGGATTGATCTAGCACCCATTTAAGTAAATAGATAAATTCCAGTTGATGTCAGTGGGCTTTTGATGACGTCTTTAATGCACAATATGACTTCCAGCTCTTTTATCCTAATTGGTTTGGGGCCTGATACAATACCAGTGAAGCCAATGGGAGTTTTGTCTCAAATTTTAGTAAGAATAGAATAAGGCCCTTGATATTCTGTTTACACAGAAACATACTGTATTCACCCAAAAAGCTGTAAGTGCAGGACTTTCTTACAAAACAGAATTAAACAATTTACTTGGTTTAAGTTTTTCTTAATCTAAATTCTACCATGTGAACAGGCCTGAAGCAACCATCCCAAACACCTCTGCATTAATGGAGGAATAGGAGTTTTAGTGTCCCATAACTGCTATTGGTGTTAAATTAGTTAACAGTGATTTCATGAGCAGTCAGCAAATCTCCACCATGGCACTGACTTTTCTTGTTATTCCTCAGCATGTATCTATCTATTTATCTGTCTCTAGCTTGTGTTACCATAATATTGTAGCCAGTATTTATAAAATTAAGTGCGTGAAAGTTCCCAAATGCTTATTAGGCACCTAATTAGGTCGATTTTTTTAAAATTCTGGGTGTTTTTCAGTGCCCATCCCTCAAGTTTTAATCAGAACTGCTGGGGACTCCATACTTTTGGAAATCAGGCTCATAATTTAGTTGTCTAGTTATGAAAATTTGGGAGCCTGACTTGGAAAACTAGTCCTGAGCACTAATGGGCACATTTACACATGCATATTAATGTAATGCAATAAATTCTGGCACTTATTGCACCTGAGTTTATTGCTCTTGGGGTCCATGTTTACACGTACACCTAGGACCACAGCATGTTGAGTTGGGTTGGAGCAGCCCTGGGCTGGCACAGAACCCAGGGGCTCATCCTGCCAGTCCAGGGCTGCTTTGACCCACCTCAGAATGCTGTGGAGGAACTGGCTGGGGCACAACGGTGCTTCAGCATAGGGCCAGACGGCAGGCAGCCTCTGTGCTGAAGCACCTTTGGGCCCCAGCCAGCCCTGTCAGCGTTTATATGTGTGCTGCTGCAGAGTGAAAAACCCCACAGCAAGGTAGTACTTATATTTAGAAGTACTATCGTGCTGAAGAGTGTATTAGTTTACTCCAGCCTAATAGCCCTGCACCTACGGACATCAGAAGACTACTGTGGAGCTAATTAGTCTACTTCACAATAAATGTCTTGTGTAGACACGCCCAATGAATATCTATTTAATTTCTTCATATGTGTGTCAAGTAGTTTATATGGATTAGGCACTGACCTACTAATCAGGAGACCTGATTTCTGCCTTTGGATGTTGAGCAACTTTGAGTAAATCAGTCACTTGGCATTTCTGTGCCCTCCCTTCCCGTCCCTTTGTTTACCTTGTCTATTTAGATGGTAAACTCCTTGGGGCAGGGAGTGTGTCTTGCTATGGGCTTGCACAGTACTTTTCACAGTGGAGCCCTGTTCTCAGAGGAAGCCATTAGGAGCTATTTGAACCCCACATATTATATAAACTCAAATCGTGGACCCCCTGTTTGAATTTTTCCATCATGTTGAAACAAATTTTACTTTTAGGTTAAGTACAGGCAGTTAAAAAGCCAGAGGTTGAATCAATTCAGTCTTCACAGGTTATTCTAAGCTGTGTAGATTGTACCAATAAGCAAGTGAACAGATGTTCACTTTTGATCCTGGAAATGCAGCCACATGCCTGCAGCGGCCCAGGCCAGAAGCTGAGGGATGCTAGAGCATGCCTCCCTGCTCAGTTGGAGCAGAAAGCTTGGGCCAAAGTTAACCTGCCCACCCTCTGAGGGGAATTGTAAGGAGGTGCAAAGCATCCTGGGGTGCTGGGGGACTGAGTTAACTTAAATCTGGAGAGAATGATTGCTTTAAATTAAGAACTGGAAGCCTGAAATACAGAGCCGGCCTTGGGGAAAATGGCATCCTGGATGGATTAGTATTTTGGCACTCCTGTCCCCTGCCTCCCCAAGTCAGTGGCATTGCTGCAGGCAGAGGCAGGTAGGTAGGGGAATGGGGCACAGGCCAGTGGGGAGGCAGAGTGGCATGATGTGCCAGGCAGGCACTGCTCAGCTGTATGGGAGCAAGGTGGGTAGACTGGAGTGGGTGCCACCTTGCCTGCATGTGGCCAGCCTGGCTCCTCCTGAGCAGCAGCAGCTGGAGGCAGGGGTAGGGGCTGGGCTGAACTGAGCTGGGCACCGGTCCCCCTTCCTAGGGCAGGGATTGGCTGGGGTAGGGTGGAGCAGGGGGAGAGACCACTGCTCTGAGCGTGGACTGCACACACATGTGCATGTGTATGTGTGTGTGTGTTTGGTGCCCCCTGACCATGGCACCCTGGGCAGTGCCCACCCATAAGGCTGGCTCTGCTGAATTATTACAACAGTATCATACGAATCCTCAGACCTTATGCAAGCCCTATTTTCACACCGAGAAAGAACGATGAGGAGGGGAGGGGAATTATGAGATATTCCAGAGACAGAAAAGCTGATTTTATGCTCCCTCTGCCCACCACCAACTTTCTGGATCATGCAGCTTATGAGCAGGAAGGGTTCCCGGCACAGAGCAGTAGCTTTTGGTGACCCTTGGTCAGCACCATGTTCTCTACTGGGCCTTTCCAAGCCAAAAGAATTTGGGTGCAACCCAAAGGCTGCTCTGGGCCTTTGTTTTAACAGTTTTCACCAGGTGGTATACTCAGCAGATCCTTGTCAACACTAACAACTTGCTTCTAAATTTTCAAGTTGAACACAGGGAAATGGCTGGACCAGTCCCTGTGTCTAACCACAGCCTAGTGCTTGTGGTTCCTTGATTCCATGCAACATCAGAGTTGGGAAATTTCAGTACAAAAGAAATGCTTATATAATGCATGAGGCATTTAAAAATGAGCATTGTGACTACTTGAGTAATGCACAGATGCTTTGTGTGGCCTCGTTCTTTGTGATAGTAGGTAAATATATTGCTGGTTTCTCTTGTTGTTGTCAGGCAGACTATCTGACCTGGAGTGCAGTTGTTTCAGCAGCTATCAACTATTTACTAAATAACAAATCAGTTATGCATGCCCATACACACTGGCAGGGCAAGGCAGAGAAACCAGCTATGCTATCACCTGATGATTAAAGAGAGGATTTCAATCTCAAGGTCTGTCATTGTGCCACTTTTTAGGAATACTGCAGCCACATGAAAAATTCTTGAAGAAGAAAATTATATGAAGCCCTTATAAGTGAAGTACAAGTTTATGGTCGAGGTCCTCAAGGGGCACAAATCATTTGAGGATCTGCCCAACATAGTTCTGGTATATTAAAAAGAAAACCACAGGAGCAGATGAAATGTGTTATTTGTTCATCATATTCTGATTAAGAAAGGAAATTGGCCAGCATAAATCTTCCATGTCCTAATGCTCTAGGCAACCCAACTGACCTACTGGTACATCTGAAATCTAACAACATTCATTGCTGTGGTCATTGCTGTATATGACAAGCTAAGTGAAAGGAGAAATCTTCAGAAGTACTGTTGTGATATTCCCTCAAGACACCCAGAAAAGAAAATAAAGAATGTTTTTATGACCACTAATAAGGATTCGTTTTACTTCCTAGGGAAACTACAGGCAAGATGGAGCCTTTCCCTTTTAAGTCACTCATTCAAAATTACAAGTAGCCAGCAGCCGTCAAAACAATTGATGTTCTTTGGCTGTCCTGTGATGTGTAGTGAGATGGTGGTCTGATCACTCATTTGCAGTCACATATCTACAGCGTGGAAACCACTAGACTCAGCACAATTGCCCTTAATTAGCACTCCCCTTGGCAGTCAGAGCAGGGGTCTGGATTGTGCCCTGTAGACTGGCATGTGGAGAGGTCTTTCACTCAGCTCTTCATGTGCTGAAAAGGTTTTGGATTCCCCACAGCACTGTTCACCCTTCTCATTAGGGGCCATTTCCAACTTCCAAGTCAATGGAAAGACTCTCATTGACTTCAGTGGAAGTAGTTCAACTACTAGTTAGGTTGAAATGACATTACTAGGACTAATGGGAGGGGGGCGGTGTTGCACAGATGCTGCACATGTCACCATCCCTGCTCTACAGATGGAGGATGTCATTTGGTGGGACTGTCAATTTGGGATATATCGTTCTGTCAGCTCAGAAGTGTTAAGGGGGCCACATGAAGTCTTATCAACCTGCTGGCCTCTATTCTGAGTACCAAGTTCACTCCTAACATGTAAAGGAAAATTCTGCATCTTAAGTAAAAGTGTCTTTCCATCTCTCTGGCTGTCTTGGTGTCTATTTAGCAAAGGCAAAAGCACTAAACTGCTAAGTTCTGTGACGATCCGTCTAAACTTGCTGTCTCTTTGTCAGTGCCAGAAGAGTCTGTTGCAGCTACAAAGGGAATATCTTGTGTCAGAATCTTCCGTCTTTACAGTGGAATGAGATCATTACACTGGCTAAAGTCTCCATCTGATTGCTCAGAAAGTTAAACATTTGTTTTCCAAAAATCTCTAGGCAGTTATCTAGTTCTTGTAAATTTTACTGTCTGAATTCCTTCCCTATAATAAAGTTTTAGATGGTTGAAATAACTTGAAATTAACAACCAATAAAAAGTTTTACAACAAAATAGATCTGACCAACCCCTTGGGAAGTGGTCCAATTAATCTGCACTATCAAAATTTTGTCAGGGTTTTTTTTGTTAATGATTTACCAGAGGAAGTAATAAACTAAGATGTATTTATAGTTTCACAGATATTTACAATACTTTTGAGATTTTCTCTGTGCTTCTTACGAAGCTTGGAGGTGAGACTTTGAATATGCTTAGACCACATATATTCTCCCATCAATCACCATCTGTTTTGCCATATTCTTGCTTTGGGTTTTCCCACAAATATCTTAAATGTATAATTGAGCTGATGGAAGGGGTTGCTACTCTTGTTCTCTGCCTAAGGACACAATTTCATGGCTTTTGATGATTATTAATGATATCTGCACTTGGACAGCACTTTTCATCCAAGGATCTCAAGGAGCTCTCTGGCTTCATTAACTCTTTATAAGTAACGTGGCAAGAATAGGCTTGATGTATAGTTCCACTCCATCACCTTTATGCTCTAGCTGCTGTGCAAGAAGAACAGAATCTGGTTTCTCTCTCTCGTTGGCCATTCTTGTTGAGGAGGAGTAGGGAAATCCAGAGATCAAGGAGGGAAAAGAAGTGACTGATGCACATTGTGCTCCAGTTATTCTCTGCTGGAAGGAAGTCACTGTGGGACCATGGCTACCCAGCACACATAAGAGGAGCTCCCAGGCTGCTCTACCCTGTATGAAGACTATGGCTAGGCAAAGACTCATGGGGAAGTAAATGATTGCACACACCTTCTCCTTCCCATCCTATCTTTGCTATGTTTTGTAGAAGCTTGGCACAGCAGCGAATCTAGCTTAGCTTGGATGCTAAATGCATTCAAATGTAGGGTTAATGTCATTGCACTTCAATGAGAATTTCTTACCCAGCTCCTCTCCGTACCTTTGAAAATCCCCCTTTCCTTATCACCCCATATAGAGAAATATGTTATACGCTAGCGACACTTACCCATCTTACATCACAATAAATGCTGAACTGTACGTCATGAATACATACATGGGAAGAGTAAAGCTGGGGGTTTTCAAGACTCTATACTTGAAGACAGGCTTCTCCTGACATCTCATTCACTGCAAATTTTAAGATCCATCAGTAAATAGTACAGCTAGTAATTCATACTGTGCATCAGTCATCTTAGAACTTCAAACGTTTCTGGTATCTCCTCTCTTCCTCCCTGGCCCTCCCCCTCCTCATCTTTCCTCCCTCTCCACTTTTCACATCCCTCTCAATTTATCTCTTGCCCTGTGAACAACTTACTCTTGAGCTGTAGTACTGTGACATAATTGATCAGTAGGAGGATTATGACATCAGAAGGAAATCACCCCTCCCTCCCAAATTCTTCCTCTGCCTTGTTTTCAGCCTTTTTTCCTTCTCAACTCAAGAGGAGGAGGGGATTGTAACATTAGAAATAAGTGGCCCATTACTTCCCACCTACTGCTCCTTCTGTGTTAATCTCTTTCTCTTTGCACTTTACAGATCTTAGTGGAGATGTCTGCCAGATAAATCAGCAAAGGAACACACATAAAATGCTCTCCTACTCACTTGCTCTATCTTACACACATCCTGCAAAGATGTACTCTATGTGAAGTAGTTTTTCTATGCACAAATCAAGTGCTTATTTGTCCCCCCAAGTTTACACTGAGTTTAGGGCTAATATTTTTCTTTTTCCTGCTATTTTTCTTTCTTTATTAGGTTTATCCTTACTAATATTAGGGTTGCATTTTTATTCCTTTACTTTACAATCTCTGGAGCCTGTGGATGTATAATAATGTCCTCCCAAATCTTCATGTGGCTAGCAGTCATCAAAACAAGTTTACTGTTGTAGGGTTTCACGATTTGCACAGTAGTAGCCATTTGATTTAAGCATGGGTGCACTGTAAGAGATTATGAAT
The DNA here is from genome assembly GCF_052110815.1 of Crocodylus siamensis. Lineage (NCBI taxonomy): Eukaryota > Metazoa > Chordata > Crocodylia > Crocodylidae > Crocodylus > Crocodylus siamensis. Next base: position 15,349,059 of record NC_143409.1, on the reverse strand, counting down.
GCTTCTGTCCTTTCAGAAATTGCTAATTAGTAGATTTGTAACTGGAGGCAGCAAATCCTCCAGAATACCAAGGTACGTCATTCTTACCCATATCTACACGCTGGAGTTGAAGTTTTTTTGGCTACTATAACTCCAACTTTTCTAAAAACGACATCTGTTTGTTGCTAGAAGTTAAAGTATTATGAAAACAGATCACAAATTTCATTGCATCTCAGTCACTTGTGAGGAAATTTGGGATGTACAGTACATCACGTTCCTTGCAGTCCTAATACTGCTTCATAAAATTTACTTTGTGGTATGCATTCTTTTCTGCAATAAATTCTGTTCAGTCTGTGCAAAATAACATAAACATGAACATGCACGTACAGGCACACGCATGCTACGGGAATGTGAAAAAACTCATTAACTCTGTTAGTGATTGATATCATTGCTGCTAATATTTCGACAAACTAAATTGTATAGTTGCACTTACTAAGTTAACACTCAGTGGCTGTGTCTACACGTGCGCTTAACTGTCGAGTAGACTAATTGGCTGTACAATAAAGCATCACCATCTACACGTGCAGTGCTATTAGGATGCAGTAAACTAATTAATGCTGCCATAAGACAGTACATTCGGGGTTAGTAGTATCTTAAGGTGGGGTAATTAACTGCAGTTAAACACGTGTAAACTCTGACCACAGGCATAAATTATGCTCAGTCAGCCCAGCTAGCAGGGAGCCAGACTCCTGCCTAGCTACATGGCTCCATACTTTCAGCACCCTTGTGCCCCAGCCAGCCCCTCTGCCACCCAATGGTGCCACCCAGAGCCCAGGGTTGACTCCCCATACCAATGGTCCTGGCATAAACTGCTCCGCCCCGGCCCAAATTGCTGTTGTGTCAGGCACACGTGTAGATGCTGAGCCTGGGAGTAGTTTACTTCAGTTTAAACTGCTTTGGAGTTTATTGCTTCAAATTAATTTCACATGTAGATATATCCAGTAAGTCTACACTGCAGTCGCAACTGTGCAATGTAGACGTATCTGAGCTTGTTTTAAACTAGTTAGCCCTGATAATTCCAGTAGGCTACCCAAGACCAAACACAACTTTGCCCAGGCTGCACTAAACTTCACTAAGCTCTGTACTGCTGCACTAGTATCCACAGTAGATAATTTAAAACTAATGCAGGTGTTTCTACACACTACACTGCAGTCACAGCAATGGCTATGATGTAAACATACCCTTAGAAGAGAAATGTGGGGAGTAATATAAAGTAGCAAGTTGTAAATTAACAGTATGGCTTTCTGTACTTAAAAATCAATATTTAGTAGTAATATGTCAGAGAAGACCATAAACAGAAGGTCCTTGTGCAACTCCATGTCAGAGTATAATTAGAATTAAGAAGAATTAGGCCCCCTCAATATAGAATATGTGCTAATGTTCCCAGGGAACACAAGAAATATATGCACAGAACAACCGACAGTAGCTATTATTTACTGAAACAGAAATATGATGGTCTTGCAAGTAAGGCAATGGACTGGAATGTAGGAAAAGATGTTCTCACATATCAGGCAATGGACTGGAATGTAGAAATTCTGGCACCTCTCCCCCCAGCTCTGCCACAGGTTTTCTATGTGACTGGGGAAAGCCACTTAGGTTCTCTTTGTTAGAGTCAATAATACATCCCTACTTCACAGGCGTGTTGTAAGATGCTGAGTGGCAGACAGGCCTATACATTAAATAGGTCATGTTGGGCCCTGAAAAAGTGAATGCACATAAAGGCAGACAAAACTGGAAAGGCAAGCCTTAAAATCAACCTAAGATAAGAGCTTTTGCTCCACCACTTTTAGAGTGCATGATTTTTTAAGGGCAAAATTCCCAAAACAAGTGTAAACAGAGTCCCAGTAATTGACTTTTCTGAGTGACAGGTGAGGTGCAGGAAACAAGCTCCACCACCCAGCCTTCCCATGGCCCTTTATTAGAGAAGCCATTTCAGATGAAGGGTTAGAGTGTCACTGTCTACCAATCTGTGCCTGCTATCTGGGATCCTAAGCTCTGCATTTGCCTAAATACAGTTCCCGCTGGCTCCCCACGGCATACCAGGGTACTTGGAGTCTGTGCACAGATATTAACAGAGTTAAGTTTTTTCATATCAAGAGGGAGGAAAGTTCTAAAGTGTCAAGACCCCCTAAGAAAATGCCTTGCTAAGATTTACCTTTCTGTAACCCCAGCTGTGGTAGTCACACAAGGGTAGAAGTGGTCTCAAGACTCAAGCAATCTGAGACCCATTGGTAAAACAACACCTTGAACATTACCTTGGAGATGACAGCCCATTGTTACAGATCACACAGGACACTGGCACTGTCGTCTGCTAATGTTATGTCCAGGCTGATTCAGGATATCACCCCTTGAGGAACACACAGCACTACTCTAAACTCAAGTGACAATGGAGTGAACAGGAAGAGGTGCATGAAGAGAGGTTCAGCTAGCATAAAATACTTGTCTGAATACTGACTAAGAAAACAAATGACTATCATGGTTTCCTGCCTCCTTTCCTTCTGTTATTTATCCTCTCTTGTATCTCTCTGGTTATAGAAGAATGATTTTTAGTGCTTGCCAGAGTGCTGCCATTAAGTTATGGCACCGCTGTCCTCACTCATGCAAAACTCCATTGAAAAGCCCAGTCCTGAGTGCCACCCTGCTGCCTGCATTATCTAGCAGGAGGTTCCCTGGCCAGGGCCATCCTTATATTATCCTGTCCCAAAGCCAAAGAGAGTTTTGCTGTTGACAGTAAGATACGGGAGAAGGTAATTATATATTTTTTCTTTTAATGTCCTGATCAACCTTCCCTTTCCAAATAAGGATGAAAACACTGATCCCAAGGAGGATTAAGAATCAGATGGACTGACAATAAAGACAAAACCAGGGAGATAGCCAGGATTTTTATAGCTCCTGAGAGCCAACGTGGGTGGTGTTCTGCATGCTGGGAGATTATCTCAGATCTCAAGGGACGCTTCCAAAAAGATCCAGATATGTTTGGTTTGCTTCCATGTTCGTAAAGTCTTCTTTGGTGGCTGTGTATGAGCCCATTCCTTGCTTCAGAAATCTAGATCTGAATGTGCTTGACTGTTCACAGACTATTCAGGGGCTGCTGTTCTTAGATCAAGCACTGGTGGGTATATGGGAAAAAATGGGCCTTCTAATTCTCACCATTTGTGAGAACTGTTTCAATGGAGTTCACACCTGTTCTACTGCCTGGGGCATAAATTCCTGCTGAAATTTAAGCAGAGGGAGTTCTGCAGGATCAGGTCCCAGAGGTAGTGGAATGGAAGAGTGAGTGTTTCAGGAGAGAACAGCTTGCCTTGTTATGCCATATATTGGAGGGGGGTTACTAGGGAAAACACCAGTATTTTGTGTTCAGTTTGCTCGCTCAGTAAATCGATACTTCTTTTGACCAGATGTTATCACCTTGAAATGTACTCTAGTAAGTTGGCAATGTAATAACCGGGGACACATCTGAATGGACAACTGAATGAACATTTATGTACAGGAGGAGAGTCTGCAGGCTCTAATAGTTCCTACTTGTTGCTGAGTTACTCTAGGTGACTATGTGATCTTTTTATTGCAAAAACCACATGCTGTGGAATTGATGCTTTAGCATGTGGCTGTATCAGTGTCAGGGTAATTAGAAGAATGCCGCCGGACCTAACAAAACTATAAAAAAAATCCTTATAAAAGCCTCAGCAGTATTTAATATTTAATATTTTATTCATTGCCATATTGTTGTGTTTTGCCTGCAGTAAAACAGCCTCATAGAAACAAGATACTACATACAGTTGATGGCTGACAAACATTTCTCTCACAACTCATATCAGTTCGGCGTTTTTTCCCCCTCATCTTCTACCAATCTTTCAGCTTTCAAGGGAGGAAAGAAAAACCCTCTTCTGTGAGTAGCAAGGAATTAGAGTAGGCTGCATTTAATCTTTCATCGCTTTTCCATATGTGGAGGAGACAAAATGTAGAAAACTTTTTGCTCCTAGAAATGTGTTGCATGTTTTAATCTTGTACTATCTGAGTAATTGTCTTGCACAGCGTTATCTCTCTAGTTAGAGACTCAAGAACTAGAAGGAAAAATAAAACAAACAATATACACATGAACAACTGCAGAAGGAGGTGTAAGCCAAGCTACAAAAGCACATACAGAAATTAAAAGGAAACTTCAATACTGCCAAAGCTGGTGTTCAGCAATACTTTGTCAGGCCCATAAAAATCAGGTAACTAGCTTACAAATTACTTAAAATCTAATATAATTTGAGGGCATCTTATTTGTCACCTGAGTTTTCCTAGCCTTTAGGGAGTCATATTTACCAACTTCATGTTACAAATGTGGAAACTTTTTTTTAAAGTTGAGATTCTTGAGTGATAGCTTGATTCCAGATTCAGGGACTTTGAGCCCCCCCCCCCGCCAAAAAAAAATCTCAGGACCTGTGAATAGTGAGAATTGTTCATTTAATTCACACTTGTCCCATTGGTATCTGAGCCCCTGCCAGTCACGCAGTAAGTAATATGATTAGTCCTTGCCAAAGGGCTAATGTTTATTCTCTTATCCTCTCCCCAAGAGGAAAGTCACCTGTATGGTGAGTGTTTTCTTTTGGTAGGATTGTTTTTGAATGTACAGCTTGCAATCTATTTGTATCAGAAAATGCAAGGGTGAAAAAGGGGAAGGGGTGGAAGATGGCTCTTTATAGTGTGGGAATTAATTTCCTGCTCTGGGACTTACCCACACACAGTCTCGTGCACTCGCTGCTTGGAGTAACTGGAAACAAGCAGCAGCCTGGTCCTAAGCTACTTCCCCCAAGATCTAGTGTGGAGAAGAAGGATTACCCTAAAAATCACAGTTCCTTACTGGGCCTGCTATTTAGGGCTGAGCTGAAGGGGTCAGTCTAACCCTGCATATTTATAAAGCTTTCTGAGCCCTTTAGAGAAAACTATCCAGGATATAAGCATCAAGTGTCATTGATAATTGTTGTACCAGATAGAAAGCTCTTCCACAAGCACATCATTCTGCAGGTGTTTCCATTTGAGTCAAACACTTGATTAAAAACATATGTGTGTGTGTGTGTGTGTGTGTGTGTGTGTATACACACACACACACTTAAAATTGAATAGGCTCAGTTGGTTGCTGAACACTATTCATTCAGGAAATTATTTGGCGAACTCTGGTGACTATTATCAATATTTTTTACTTCAGCCAGATGTAACTAGTATGATATATAAAAGCATTTTTGGTCAAGTGCCTTTGCTTCTTCACTCCTCTGAGCCTCAGTTCTATAAGCCAGAGACAATGGTACTTACTTTTGTACATATCCTCTGTAAAATCTATTGAGACCTATTGATGAAAGAGCACTCCATGAGGGCTACATATTAGGCTTGTAATTCTAATCTTGGCAGCTTTCCTTTAAGTACAATGAAGCAAATGAATCTCTAGGCCAATTCCTTTGACTTCGGCTAAGGATGGATTTGTTCTTTGCACTCATACAATTCTTAGTGCCCTAAGATTTTTGCTTTCAGCCATGGCTGTTTGGTATTGCTTTTCTTTGCCTAGTGCCCTTAAAGAAAATGTTAGCTGGCTATAGTTTTTTAACACCACTAACATCTAGTTCACATTTATTTTCATTATGGCAGTGCACAAAAAAAGCAAGTCAGGCGGGTAAAGATCATACTGTATTAAATGCACATTTCAGAACTTACAGCCGCAATAAAACTCTCACCTTTATACTTACTAGCTACAGAATTTTGTTTTCCCTTTTTATTATATATCCATAACTTACATTGACAGAAAAACACATCATTGTTTTTCTTGATAATTTTGCCATCATGCTATTTTATGACCCAATAATCCACCTCTTGAATGGTTAGTTTAAGAGGGCAAAAGCCACGTAGTGTATCCTGACAAAGGAATTGGATTATTGCCAAATAAAACAGTCAGGCTATTATTATGGCTAACATGTTAAAAGTGTTTGGAATGGGTTTTTAAACAATCCTTTATATTTATATAGCACCATTCATCCTGACACTGCTGTATAGACTGGTAATGGAATCTTTTATCCACCTCCCGAACATCCCCACAACTGGGCTGGCAAGATGGTGACTATTCTACATTGGCAATGTTGCACAAGTGTTGTTAGGAAGGAAGGCAAAGGACAATGCCGTCATTTGAAACTTTAGAGTAATTTTAGAGCGCACTGTAACTACCTGAGTTGAAATCTGGCTGGGACATGAAAGCTGACATGCATATTCATTTGAAAAAAGAAACCCACAAAGCATTTATTACCCAAGTTTCATAGCTCATTTGAGAGATGGGACTTCCATTGGCTTAATTGTCCTTGCTGTCACAGCTGGCACAGTGGAGCGACACCGGTGTAATTCAGAATGCAGTTTACAGAGTGAAAAGCTTCACTTTCTGCAGCACCTGGGTTTCCTTTGGGAAGACTCCTTTCCAGGCCAAATGACATCCAACCCCATTTAGCGACTCACATTATATCATACATAGGTATCATAATATCATGCAAATAACATCATACATTAGCAAATCTTTTCTGAATATAATAGGAGACAATACAGCACTGTAATGCTCCCAGTAGTGAGATGCATCATTAGTTTATTACTCAGGCTGAAATAACCTCTGATATAACTTCTGCCTTGGGACTGACTTTATGCACAACTCTCCCAGTTGCGGGGAAGAATGAAGGTGAGCATGGAGAACATGGGAAATGTTGGTATTATTTTTGTGAAAAGTATTTATGAAATGGTTCCTCCACTCAGTTTGTGTTGTAATCTAGTGGAATGAAGGAGTTACCCTCTGTCCCAGGAAAGAAATTAAGTGACAGGAACATGCCAATAGCTGTGAATGCTCTGTCATCAAGAACAATCATAGATGAATTAAAAATTTGGGAATTACAATGAAAAACCATCAATTGGGCCATTAACTTTTAATGACTGCTAGACAAAGTTGCCAGAACACATGGAAACAGTAAAAGCTTGAGAATAGAGCTGGCCAGAAAGCAGCATTGAGGTACTGGGATTTTTTTTTTCAAAGTTTGGTTTCAGTCTGAATGGGATTGAACTCAAACCTTTTGAAATTTCCCAGAAACTAGAATCCCTGGAATTCCTGTCTGGCAGCTGCAGAGCAACACTGATATTCAGGTTAGCTTCACCCCAGCTCAGAGTAACAGGGTACCTGCCTGACATAATGACCTGCAGGCCGCCCTAGCACACAGACTCCCCCTGAGTCACAGATGTTGGAGCCTGTCTGAGGACTGCCAGGTTATAGGTTCTGGGTCCACAGAAGGAAGCTCTGAGCCACAGGCACCAGACAGGGTTCTTAGGACTTCCAAGCTTCCGGCTTCAGAACCAGAAGCCAAAACTGAGTGATAAGCCTGTTTCCTGGGGCCTTTAGGCAATGGTAGAAAGCCTGGGTTTACTATTTGCCACAAAGCCACAAACTCTGGAATCCCAGGGGCATGGTCCCAAGTTGATTTGAAACCACATGAGTTTCTTGGCAGAATGTTTCAGAGTGGGGACCAGGTGCCTCTGGGCTCAATAAACTGACATTTTCCAACCAAAAAATATTTTTTCTAAAATATTTCTGATCACTGAAGAAACAGAGCTAAGAGGATAGACCTCTGTAAGAAGAATCTTGTTGCCAGTCCAGTAGGATAGAATCCAGGACTGTCGTGCAAGTGGGGAAAGTTTGGCTTCAGAGATGCACATGAGTGGAGGGCTTCATAGTTTCATAGCTCGTAGGGTCAGAAGGGACCTGAGCAGATCATCGAGTCCGAACCCCTGCCACGGGCAGGAAAGATTGCTGGGGTCAAACGACCCCGGCAAGGTGTTCATCCAGCCTTCTCTTAAAGACCCCCAGGGTAGGAGCAAGCACCACTTCCCTTGGAAGTTGGTTCCAGATCCTAGCCGCCCTGACCGTGAAGTAGCGCCTCCTGATATCTAGCCTGAATCTACTCTCTGTCAACTTATGGCCATTTTTCTTCATTACTCCCAGTAGTGCTCGGGGGAACAGAGACTCTCCCAATGCCTGCTAGTCCCCCCTGACTAGTTTGTAAATGACCACCAGATCCCCTCTCAGCCTTCTCTTGTTGGGGCTGAACACATTCAGGTCCCATAGCCTCTGCTCATAGGGCCTGCCCTGGTGCCCCCAATCATGTGGGTGGCCCTTCTCTGTACCCTCTCGATGCTGTCCACATCCCTCCTGAAGTGCGGCGCCCAGAACTGGACGCAGTACTCCAGCTGCGGCCTGACCAGTGTTGCATAGAGGGGGAGGATCACCTCCTTGGACCTGCTCGTGATGCATCTGTGGATGCATGATAAGGTGCGGTTGGCCTTCCTGACTGCGTCCTCACATTGGTGGTCCATGTTCATCTTGGAATCAATGATGACTCCAAGATCCTTTTTTGCCTCTGCACTGACAAGAAGGGAGTTCCCCAGCCTGTAGGTATGGTACTGGTTCTTCCTCCGCAGGTGCAATACCTTGCACTTGTCAGTATTAAATCCCATCCTATTCTCATCCGCCCACCTCTGTAACCTGTTCAGATCTAGTTGTAGCCTGTCCCTCTCCACTAGCGTGCCCAGTTCTCCCCACATCTTATTGTCATCTGTGAATTTGAACAAAGAGCTTTTCACCCCCTTGTCCAAGTCACTGATGAAGATGTTGAACAGTGCAGGCCTGTGGCAGTGAGGCGCCACCACAGGCTCCCGAAGAGGAGAGGGTAATCCCCGTGGGCCCCAAACTCTGGAAACAGAACCCCGGCAGGGGTGAATTACCGCCTGCCGGGCAGCCAGAGCCAGAGCCAGGACTGCAGCTGAGTGAGCTGGTGTTACGCTGGCTGTTTAATCAGCTGTTTCCTGCACGGGGAACAGCTGGACCAATCATGGCGGCTGTACCGGCTGCCACGGGAGAGTTGAAAAACCCTACTGGAACCAGGGCTGGGGGGAGCCAGAGAGAGAGAGGGCTGGGGGGCAGCACGTTAGACACGCTGAGGCTCCAGCGCGGAAGAGGAGTGGCACAGGCTGCACAACTCCAACAGGCTATGCAGGGGAAACTTTTGACCCCCTGCAGGAGGCAGAGCAGGGGAAGCCCTCCAGCTCCCTGCTGAAGACAACCTGAGGGAAGCCTTGAAGCTCCCTGTAGGGAGTAGGGCAGAGGAAGCATTTGAGGCCCCTGGAGGAGGCTGGGGCCAAGGAGGCAGCTCCACAGCCCTCTCCTCCTCAGGGGAGTATTTCTTCTAAAAAAGAGAAAAAAAAAGAGAGGAAAAAAAAAGGAAAAGGGAAATTAAGGAGCCTAGAGAAGGTGGGCCATGCTTCGAGGTCAGAGGAAGAAGAGTCATCTGCATCCATGTCAGCGTGGGACCTCACCCGAGGCGAGCTGTGGGCAACCGCGCAGGGCCGAAATCCCCTCTCTACAAATATTCATCCGGTTGGCGAGTGGACGGGGTGTAGGTGAGGCAGAGCCCCATGGAACATCGCGCCAAACAAAATTGTGAATACTGCTGTGTGTCAGGAGGCCCTCCCATGAAGATCTCCACTGAACCCCCTCTCTTCATAATTTAACATCCAAGTTGTGGCAAATGAGTTGAGGGGCAGGGCTATGCACCCGACAGGCTGTGCAACATGTAAGGCCCCAGTCATCACGGGGCCCAAGGACCAAGCCCTGGGGAGCCCCATTGCCCACATCCCTCCAGGTCAAAAACGACCCATCTGACTGTGTAGGCATCAACACCACAGTTGCCTAATTTTTTAATGAGAATGGGGTGGGAGACAGTGTTGAAGGCCTTCCTAAAGTCCAGAAAGACTATGTCCACCGCAACAGCTGCATCCAAGGATTTTGTGACCTGGTCGTAGAAGGTGACCAGGTTGGTCTGACAGGACCTGCCTCTAATGAACCCATGTTGATTGCCCCTACGCATGATCTCCCCTACTGGTCCCTCGCAGATGTGCTCCTGGATAATTTTCTCAAAGACCTTTCCCAGGACCAAGGGAAGACTAACGGGCCTGTAGTTTCCTGGGTCCTCCTTCCTCCCTCTTTTGAAAATGGGGACTACATTGGCCTTTTCCAGTCCTCTGCTTGCTTTACTTTCTAACCTCATGTCTCTAAATATTATATTCCAGGTGCCTAGTAAAGGTTGTTGGATTCATTTTTGGTTGAAATGGGTGTCCTCTGCTGCTGAAAACCTCTGCTGGTTGTGTGGCTCCCAACAGCATAAGTGTCCCACAGGTAGTTCGAGCTCTTTTGGACTTCCTGAAATGACTCACAACAGGAAACAGGAGTGGTAAAGACAGGGACTCCATTTCTGGGTCAGGTTATATGATACTTTAAAACCAGCTTACCTTGTATTGATTTTGTCCAGTGGGTTACACCAATGTTCACAGTGAGAGTCAACTAGCTCTCCACAGCATAGCTGCCACAACAAGCACTATTACTGGCACAATGTCTAGCACCAGGTAGTAGGAGAGCCTGTAATAGTCTTCTTGCATTCAGCAAAGATGCACACCTATATCAATGTAATTTATGCTGGAGTAATTTTCCCCCTTATTTTGCCCAGGGTAACTCTACACCAGATTCCAGTACACCAGAGGAGTGCTATACATTATATGTATGCTCCTTTTAAAATTTGTGTAAATGTGTTTTATGACCAGGCCATCAGAATTATAGAGCCATGGGGATTTTCTTTGCCAAAAAATGGAAATCCAGGGCCAAACACTAAGAAGGGTACATGTCCAGGAAATCAGCATAAAAGTTGGAAGCGTGAAATATTCTTTAGCTCTATGAAAGCAAGCTTTATATTACGATTATGACCTTACTCCCTACCCCCATCCTGATTTGTGCTGAGCGGCCTGTGCCAGGGATATAGCCCTAGATGATTAACCCAGTTTTGTTTTATAATTGAATCAGGAAATGTCAAACACAGATTCAGCTTCAAATTGTGTTTGCTTTTCTGTGCTTAACTAAGATCATTAGGCAAAATGTTTAAGAATGTGCACAGGGATTTAACAGTGGGATTCTCATTAATATTACCAGGATGCATGTGGATAAATCTCTGCACTAAAATTTTACCCCTTAATGGATTTTCTTTTGTGTCTCGGTAGTTTTTTAATCTGTGTAGAATTGTTATAACAAAACTAAATGCAAAGCTGTCTGGTCTTATTACCTGAAGCTCTGGTCCCAACTCCCATTGTTGACTCTAAGTAAAATGCATTTGTTTTGAGCCAGAAACAACTGACAGTGATGGGAAATGGAACCAAATTAACAGCCTAGTAGCAGATAAAATAGACTGTTATTGATCAATGATTCCCAGGATGATACAGCTGTTGTTTGCTTCAAGTTTGTGTAAATTCCTTAGGAATCAAAAGCTGCCCAATAGTGTCAGGTTATCCATGATTAAAAGTTGCCGCCTTTTAGATTCCGGCAATTTTCTGAATTTTTTTGGCTTCTTGAGCTGATCCTGACCTGATCCCAGCCTTCTTTTTTTCACATGTAATTATAATGCAATTATACACACATTCAAAAATCTGTAGGCCAGAGACACACCCTTTCTTAAATATGGGCACTATGTTTGCCTTTTTCCAATCATCTAGGACCTTTCCTGATTGTCATGAGTTTCAAAGATGATGGCTAGTGGCTCTGCAATCACATCAGCCAACGTCCTCAGCACCCTTGGGTGTATCCCATCTGGCCCTGCGGACCTGTATGTTTCCAGCTTTTCTAAATAGTCCCTAATCTGTTCTTTTGCCACTGTTGGCTGCTCCCCTCCTTCCCAAACTGTGCCTGCTGCAGTAGTCTGGGAGCTGACCTTGCCTGTGAAGACTGAGGTGAAATAAGTATTGAGAACTTCAGCCTTTTCTGCATCATCTGTCATGAGGTTGCCTCTCCCATTCAGTAAGGGACCCACACCTTCCCTTTTCAATAGCTATGGATGCTGGGTCCCTGCAGTGTCCGCTCATTGCTGGGATCCACCTGAGTCATGGCAGCCATGGGGTGCAGCTGCAATCTCCCAGCCCTAAGGGGTGCATTGGGTGCCCCCACAGTCAGGAACCCCTCATCTGAGGGGGCTCCCAGTCACAGGAGCTTGTTTCTTGCTAGTGCAGGGAGAGCTCAGGATTGGGCTCCCCTTGAATCAGCAATAAGGCGTGATGGGTTCTAATGCATGATCCCACAATCACTGTTCCAGGCCATGCACGTTTCATTGCAGGAGGCACAATTGTGTGATTGTGCATTAGATCCCATCGCACCTTAACCTGCACATGTAGAGGGGGCCCGGTTCACACATACTCTAGTTTGCAACTTCTGGCTAAGGCAGGTTCCATGAGCCAAATGAGGTCTTCAAAACTGCACAGTAGATCTGAACTGAGCAATCTATTCTTGTGATCTAATTATTGCATCTGTCTGAGCGGCTAGAATTCAGGGAGAGAAGGAAAATCATTCAGCGCTTTTGCACGCTCCAGAGATAAGTAGCTGATTCATTAAGGAATTAATCTGTGCTAGTGAAGTCAATGAGAGTTTTGCACATGGCTTCAATGGTGTAACATCAAACACAAAATCAAGCCTTAACAATGTCCTTCATTCATGATGTTGTACCTCCGTGTTTACCTACTTGTGTGAGTAGAGTTTTGGTGGCACGCTATTGTACATCCTCTGGCTCTGAATAATTTAGTCCTGAGGCATCAGTGGCTGAATCTCTTAATTGAATCAGAGGACCCTTTAATCTCTCTGAATTGAATCAGAACCCTCCAAATTGATTCGGAGAGATTCGGAAAGATTTGGCAGTTTGGACATAGACACAGCTGTTAATGTTTTTTCTATGTACCTCTAGGTAACAGGCATCTCATGAGTGCTGTGATGCTGGGGTGGATGAAGCATCTTGCAGGAGTGCAGGGGACTCCCCAACATGCTTGGCAGCAGACCCAGAAGTGGACCAGAAGCAGTTCTGGTCCACTTCTGGGTCCACCAGGGAGTGCACTGAAGGGCCCTCCCACGGTTCCCTGGCTTGGCAACTGGTGCCTCCTGGGTTGGGGGCGGGCACCCAGGGTCCTCCCCGTGGCCATTCGCCGAGCCAGGGGGATGTGGGGGGGCCTCCAGCATCTGGAAGAGGTTCCAGTCCACTTCCAAGTTTGTTGCCAAGCACATGGATGTCCCCTCCACACTCCTGTGGGATGCTCCACCTGCCCCAGCATCACAGCACTCATGAGCCGCCTGGTACCTAGAGGTATGCAGAAAAAACTTTTAAAACTGTGTCTATGGCTGAATCACTGATTCTTTGAATCAACATCAAATCTTCAGATTCAGATGTGGCCAGATCAAATCAGGGACAGTTATCCAAATCAACAAATTGAATCACTGTCCCTGATTCAGGCTGAATTCGAATTGAATAGGGCCTGCTTCACACACCCCTAGTAGACACACTGTGACAGGAGTATCTCTACTGGACCCTTTCTATTGGTGGCTCCGCCTTCCTGTTATGGGCCAGCCGCCTGCTTACTCACCTGCCACGCCTTGATCTTAATTGATTAATTGACTGGTGTAATTAGCAGGAGGCTGCCCACTTTATGCAGCCTGGTGCCAGGGGGCACTGTCTGCAGCTCCTTTTCCACCCCTACACCACAGCCCAAGCCTCACAGATGGTACTAACGTAGTCCTTGCCTTCTTTCTCAGGGGCTCCTCGCTGCCCCCCCTGACTCAGGAGCTCCTCGCAGCCCTCTCTCCAGGCTCCTCACTGCCCCCCTGTTCTGGATTGCTCACTGCCCCCTTTCTCTGGGGCTGGGCCAATGCACCCCCAAATGCTGCGCTGTCTCTGGCACCAGGATCCCCACGCTACAGTGCAATCCCCATGAGGCCTCCTCCAATTCCTAATAGCCTCACCCGGTCCTCTGGATAAAACAGTAAACACAAAAACAAAAAGCCCCTGGGTGATAACATAAAACTAAACCGTCCGGTCCAAACAACATTTGATCCCTACTGGGAAAATACTACAACCCATGGCAGAAATCAGGGGATGCTCATGCAGTCAATCTTTTCCTCTTTCTCTGCACTGGCCAAGCTCCCCCCTCCTTGGCCGCCAGAGGGGAACTGCCCTCCTGGCCTCATGCCTGGGCTTAAGAAGGGGCCAAGCCCTGCCCCTTCCTGTTGGCTAGTTCCATTGGTTACCCTAGCAACCAGCACCTGTGCTGCCCTGGTGACTGGCAGTTGAGCCTCCCCCTTCTCCCCGCTAGGGGTCTCTCCCGAGTCATTTCTACTTCCAGGTGCAGGGCACCTGAGTGCTCTGCAACACACACCCAAAGTGTATGTAAAATTCTGCCAAATCAGATACGTAGTGTTTTACACCAGCCCATACTTTGTATAGGAGAAAACAGGATATGAAGCAATGAAAAATAAGGTCTCAAGGAACAGGCCATTTTCAGGACTGGCAGTTAGAAATATACAATTCATATTTATATTATTTTTGCTTGAAATCTGAGCTGTGATCTGAGAAGCAATAAACTTTCTGCCTGAAAATGACATTTTTATAGAGTCACTTTTCATAGCAGAACCATGCTGTCAATATCTTACTGGGTTTATAAATGTTTGCCTACCAGATTGCTTTCCTGTGTTGCTAGATAATAGAAGAGTTTTAACAACAATTACCTAAAAAACCTGGAATATTGCTCTGGGGTATGGGCCTCTGGACTACAAATTTTGGTCCCCAGCTTCTCTCTATTTGGAATATACATTTTAAATCCACAGGATGTCATAAGGGTATGATATTATATCATCCCTAACTTCCACAAGCAACATACTGGATATCAATGGTAATCATATTGTGAGCAAGGACTCTGCCTGTGTGAATATAATATTATTATTATTATATATACACATGTGTGTATGCAACTTGTACTATACTACACACACGTGTGTGTGTGTGTATACATATATAATATTATATTCATACAGACACCCGCGCGCACATACCCACACGCACATGCACGTGTATATGGGACTCCCAGGGTAGGAGGAGGAGTGGAAACTACAGAGAAACAATTTTGGGTTCCTGAGCTGATCTGATTAAACAGAAGTGGGTTAGAATAGACACATTTGTTCCCAGATCCTAAAAGTATTTAACTGTCTTAAGAGCCCACTGATTTCATGAAGGTTCTGCGTCACTTAATGTACAGTACCATACTTGGCAGAGAATGAATGTATCACAATCAAAAGCATGGTGTTTTGTTTGCAGGGAGAACAAGGTGCATACTACTAATTGCCCCCTTGAATACATCATGCACATCCTTAGTGTGATTAACCTTCCAAGGGAAGATTGATAGTTTTAATAGATTTATAGTTATATTAAGTTCTAATCATTGTTATTTAATCTGTCTCTGTTAGAAATGCTTCGGTTTCCATTTCCAGTGAGTTAAGTACACTTTAACAGTGACATTCCAAGAACTGTTTTTGCCAAGATTCCTGTCATTTATTAAACCTGACATTTTTCATTGGATTTGGAAGGCTGTACATGAAATTAATTTGATAAGAATGAGCACTTGAATTATCCATTAAATAGCCCAATCCATAAATGATTCTGGACCATTACTACCTCAGAAAAGTGATTAAGAAGTCACATCAGAAGAAGATGCACTACAGGAAGTTTTTCCCCATAAAGTTTTCCAGATTGCACAAAATTGATTTCTCCATAGATGGTTAAAAAAAGAGAATATTTTCAGTTCTAATATAAGAAGAAGGTTCTTGGACTAAAAATCAATAAATGGGAGAATGAATCACTTCAAACTGCTGTATCACAGTTTAATAGAATAATTTTACAGCTGGTAAACCTTACTGCGAAGGAAAAGTAATTCAAGAAGATGGATTTGATAGGACTGTCTTTCAGAGCACCTCCCAAAAACCCAGTCTTCTTTTGTGACTTATCCAAAGTACATAATCTAAGAAACCTGGGTGAAATCTACTGGGGCAAATCAGTTTCAATCCACTCAGCAGCAAAGAGGTGAACGTCAAGATTTGAGATATACATATAAAAAAGTATTCAAAGTAATATATAACTTTCATCTTTGTTGTAATATGTGCAATCATACGCATCTAGAGGCTCTGGCTGAGAATCTGCTGCTATTTTGCTGCATACTGGACAAATACACAGCTCCACTGACTTCAGACAAAAAGATGGATGGGTAAGAAAATATTAGAATCCCCATTTTACAGATGGGGACTGACTTGTCCAGTGATTCAGTGTTTTGCTCAAGGTCAGGCAGGAAACCTGGGGCATCACTGGAAAATGAATCCATATTTTCCAAGTCAGTGAATGCGCCTTTCACTTATTTCCCTTGTTTCACAAATGGGGAAACCAAAACTCAGAGAAGAGAAATGATTTGCCAAACAAAGCAAAATGAATTAGTCTGGTACAGTGCATTGTATCTGAAGACTTCCTGGCTCCCTGAGTCCTTTGCTCATTCTACCCCTTGCAATATCTTCAGTCAAACCACTGAGCTGGAATAGATAACAAGATTCTCAATTCTCTCTAGGCAGCTAGAAAAAAGAACCCCCTCCTAAACCTCTCTTATCATTTCTTAACTCAGGAATATGAGGATGAATGGGAAATCCAGTTAATTAAGGAGTTTGGTAGAGTTTTATTGGATCAGAATTTGCTGTTTCAAAACAAACTGGGAATTATTCTTTACTGTAAAATATCCAAAGGGAAATTAAGTCTAGAGGACAAACAAGGATGTTGTCATTTTATTGGTAGCTTCATAGCAAATATGCTTTTTTTTATTTCATTCAGATATAAGAGTGGTGATCTGGTGAGGTGCCAGAGGACTGGAAAAGGGCCAACGTGGACCCCGTTTTCAAAAAAGGGAGGAAGGAGGACGCAGGAAGCTACAGGCCCATTAGTCTTATCCTATGACCCCAGCTGACTTCCTGCCCTTTGGGCAGGGGGCTGGACTCGATGATCTCCCGAGGTCCCTTCCAGCCCTAATGTCTATGAAATCTATGAAATCTCAGTCCTGGGAAAGCTCTTTGAGAAAATTATCCAGGAGTACATTTGCAAGGGACCAGCAGGGGAGATTATGTTTACTGGCAACCAACATGGGTTCATTAGAGGCAGGTCCTGTCAGATCAACCTGGTTACATTCTATGACCAGGTCACAAAATCTTTGGATGCAGGTGTCATGGTGGACATAGTCTTTCTGGACTTTAGGAAGGCCTTCAACACTGTCTCTCACCCCATCCTCATTAAAAAATTAGGCAACTGTGGTGGCGATGCCTACAAAGTCAGATGGGTCATAAATTGGCGGGAGGGCCAAACCCAGAGAGTGGTGGTGGACAGGTCGTTTTTGACTTGGAGGGATGTGGGTAGTGGGGTTCCCCAGGGCTCGGTTCTCAGGCCCGCACTGTTCAACATCTTCATCAGCGTCTTGGACAAGGTGGTGAAAAGCACCTTGTTCAAATTCATGGATGACACTAAGACGTGGGGAGAAGTAGGCAGGCTAGAGGAAAGGGATGGGCTACAACTAGATCTGGACAGGTTACAGGGGTGGGCGGATGAGAATAGGATGGGATTCAATGCTGACAAGTGCAAGGTACTGCACCTGGGGAGGAAGAACCAGCATCATACCTACAGGCTGGGGAACTCCCTTCTCGTCAGTGCAGAGGCAGAAAAGGATCTTGGAGTCAATATTGATGCCAAAATGAACATGGACCCACAGTGTGGGGACGTGGTCAGGAAGGCTAACTGCGCCTTGTCGTGCATCCACAGATGCATCACGAGCAGGTCCAAGGAGGTGACCCTCCCCCTCTATGCAACATTGATCAGGCTGCAGTTGGAGTTCTGCGTCCAGTTCTGGGCACTGCACTTCAGGAGGGATGTGGACAATATTGAGAGGGTCCAGAGGAGGGCCACTTGCATGATCAGGGGGCAGCAGGGTAGGCCCTACAAGGAGAGGCTATGGGACCTGACCCTGTTCAGACTCCACAAGAGAATGCTGAGAGGGGATCTGGTGGCTGTCTATAAAGTGGCCAAGGGGGACCAGCAGGCAATGGGAGAGTCCCTGTTCCCCCCGAGCACTACCGGGAGTAACAAGGAATAACGGCCATAAGTTGACTGACAGTAGATTCAGGCTAGATATCAGGGGACACTACTTCATGATCGGGGGGCTAGGAACTGGAGCCAACTTCCAAGGGGAGTGGTGCTCGCTCCTACCCTGGGGGTCTTCAGAAGGAGACTAGATAGACACGCAATCTTTCCTGCCCATGGCAGGTGGTCGGACTTGATGAACTGCTCAGGTCCCTTCCAACCCTACCAACTATGAAACTGTAAGAAAGTCAAACAACATGGCCAGGTGGCATGAATAGCCCCAGGGCTGGGAGGACCTAGGTTGGCTCTGCACGGTTCCCATGTGCTGGGTCTGGGCCTGCCACTATAGGAAGGGCAGAGCAGCCCCAATGGCAACAGGACCCGGCTGGGCCTGGCACACGGGGACCACATGCCATGCCGGGTCTCGGTGCCATGCGCCCAGCCCAGCTGGGTGGCAGAGGGGCCCCAGAACCTGGCTGAGTTGGCACATGTTCCCCACCATGACACCAGCTCAGCTGGGTGGCAGAAGGAGCCCCAGGGCCAGCAGGACCTAGGTGGGCTTGGCATGTGGTCCCCCCACTGCTGCTGTGAAAGGTCAGTTATGGGCCCTGGGTGGGGGGCGGCCTCCAGGGTGCCTGGGACCCTGGGCAGGGGGGCTGAGGCCCTGTAGGGGATGGGGGCTGTGGGCCTCCAGGGGCAAGCTGGGACCCTGGGCGGGGGGTTGGCACCCTGTGGGGGCCAGGGGACCCACCCCTCCTGAGTAGCCCCGTCACAAGGTCCCCCACATCCACAGTCCCCCAGCAATTGCCCCACATCTACTCACAGACCCACATCCCTCCACATACAACCACCCGCCTTCGCCAGTCCCCCCACTCACCCCCTTCCTGCAAACACCACATCCCCTCATCATACACCCATCATGTGTGAAGAAAACAAAAAGTACACATCAACACATATAAGTATTTAGAGTTTATTTTGTCATTGTAGCAGGGCACCAGGGTGCCTGCTACTAGTAGTAGGAATAGGGCTGCTGAAGCTCCCTGAAGCAGCACAGATGTAGCTTGCTGGGGCAACCAGGCTGGTCACATGACCAAAAAGGGGCAGGGCCAGGCCTTTATAAACAGCTAGGCCAAAGCCTAGCTGGTAGTTCCCTCCAGACAGCTGCAGGAGCAGGAGCTGTGTGGGAGAGCTGAGTAGGCTGGGTGGATGGTTGCTGCCTGACCATGCAGACCGGCTGCAATGATGCAGGGGAAGAGAGAACCCTAAGGGAGGTACGGCTAAGAGCCAGTGTGGCACGGAGTTTATGTTGTGAGCCAGAAGGCTCCTTGTGGCTATGTTACAGCTGTTTGGTTCTGGGCTTAGTTGTGGTTACACCGGAGGACTGGGTGAGGCTGTAGGGGTGCGAGGAGGCCTCACAGGAGCTCCCCTATAATCTGGGGGTTCCTGGTGCCTAGTGGGCACAGCGAATGGTGCCGGGCGGGCACAGCTGTTTGCACTGGTGGGGTGCATTGACCCCGACCGGAGGATCGGGTGAGGCTGTAGGGGCATGAGGAGTCCTCACGGGGGCTACCCAGTAGCTTGGGGGTTCCCGGTGCCCAGCAGGGGCACAGTGAGCAGTGCTACAGTGGGCACAGCATTTTAGAGTGCCGGAGAGGTGTCCGGTGAGTGTGGGGTTGGGACCCCAGCCCGCGAGGGCGGTTGCCTGGTAGGGTGTATGACCTGGACGTAGGGTCAGGGGGCCAGGCACGGCTACGAGCCCCCTGAGCCCGGGCGCGAGGGGCGTGGCCCCGGCCCCAGAGAGGGCGGGGCACAAGCGCGAGGGGTGCGGCCCCGGCCCCAGGACACATGTAACCATCAGACACCCAGTGGGGGTGTAGACCAGAGAGAACCCCGAAGGGCCACGGGGGCCAGCAAGCTCAGGGGTGCCAGAGAGGTGCGCTAGAGGGCAAGGGACTGAAGAACATCCAGGAACAGCTGCGAGGCTTGGGGCGTGCTAAAGGGGAGGCAAGGAGGCACGCATTGCCCGTAAGGCTGAGGGTGTTGGAGTACCCACTTGGAACGGGGAAGTAATATCCGTATAGTGTCTAGGCGATAGGTGGCAGCCTCCCTAATTGAACCATTTGACATCAAAGACGTGGCGGGCGAGGATAAGAGGGTGCTGAATCGCCTAATTGGCACGGCAGGAGGGGCGCTAGTGGGTTCACGGCCGCTCCTAGGCCCCGTCCCGTGACGGTCATGATGATAGAGACACTGGTAGGCTTCCAAATTGCTTTAACATTGTAAATATACCAATAAAGCATTACTCAACTGATCGCTGTCTCTCTCTTTCTCTAGATATATGTGTGTGTAGAGTGGTTTTTCGTTTTAACTGTGGAAGAACATAGCTTTTGGGGTATTTTTAAAAATGGATTTGGGATACTGCTGCAGCAGTCCAGCTGGCACAAGGGGTAGTGTCCCCAGGTACCAATTGGCAGGGCCCCAGAAGCTCCTGAGAGCGAGTAGCCCTGAGCTGCTTGCCAGGGCAGCTTTTTGTATGGATGGGGCCAGGACAGGGCAGCTTTCTATACTGCTGGGGACAGCACAGGTGCTGGCCCTGGGCTCTAGCTCCCTCTGGCTGCAGATCCAGGAGGAGCCGGGCAGGGTTATTTTGCCCTAAGGGGCACAATATGCTCCACAACAAAGTGCATGTCTGAGCATGTATGCTGAGGCAAAAAGCCCCGGCTCAAATTAGCACCGCTTCTATTTGAGCTGTTGCACGCGCATGTGCTTGCATGTGTGGACATAGCCCTTAAGTCAATCAAAATCATGACTCTGAAATAGGCAAAGATCCCATCCTAGTGCAAGGGCAGCTAGACAAAGGGTTACTTGTTGCCAGTGGATTACTGTAATGATGCAAAATGATCATAAATAACATTGATGTAGAGCATCTCTAGTACAGGTAACTTTGGAAAACAATTTAGAAGAGGAATCATGGTAGAATGTGGATATCCCAAATTGCTGCACCAAGAGAGACTACAAAGGCTCTGTGCCTGCAGTTGGTGATGTCAGGGGGAATAAGTAGGGTTCAGCAATTCACTCACATACATTGAATTCAATCATAACTCTTTAGGGCAGAGACCAACTGTTTGATATGTATTTGTGGAGCATCTAACACTAGCATGTCTCAACTAACAACTAGGCCCTGCGGTTCTTGCCACAATACATAAAATACATCATTATTATAACTTATGAAGCATCAGTAAATGGTTGAAGTGAAGTGTGTGCTGAAGCCACTTAGCTGAATTGGGGCCTAAATCTAACAAACATAAAAAAAAAAATGAAGTGATAGCACATACACAGGTAGTTGAAAGCATAACAAAATTAGGTATTACAAAAGGAAGCGCAGTGAAGACATGTGGGTTTTCTCAGGAGCACAATTCCTTTTGCCTTGGTTAAGGAATGTCAGTCAGCTTGTATGTGTAGTTACAGAGAGCATCAAGCACCGGCTTGGTTTCACTCTTGTTTAAGAGCACATCATTTAATTTTAAAAGACTGAGAGTGCAGTATTACATGCTCAGCTACCACCACAGTGAATGCAGTATAAATAATGGGGGAGGTAGAAGAGATTGTATATAAGTTGGCTGTGTTCTAGAAAGAAAGGCCCCCTCACAGCTTGCTGCTTGGAGGATCAGAATACTGTAATAAACACTAGGATAAAAGTATGTCATGGGAGTTGCAGCCAATTTCTTGCTATAATTTGAAGCAATTTACACATCATCACTGTATGTTTCAAAATACTACATGGTGTCAGCAACAGAAGAATGAGTTGAAACAATGCAAGAGGCAAGGATCTGAAACAAGCTGGAAGAGATGTCCCTCCCCAAACATCAGAAAGAGTATGGGCTTCCCCAGTGTAAGCTGATACAGGAACAGGGCAGTGACCACTTCTGTAGTGCACTGGAAGCAATTGGGAATGCACTGTACCTGTTCTGCCTCATATACATAGTTTTTATGCACTGAAACCAACCCAAACCCTGAACTGGTTGGTGGATATCACCTTTTATGCATACGGCTGGAATTCTCAGACTTTACATGGGAGGAATAAATTTCACACGGGGGGTGAAATAGACTGGATCAAAGACCATGCTTTGAGTTTGCAGATGTGTGAACACAGCACTGGATCCAAATATGGAGACATGAGCCTGTGTTGTCTTATAATGATGCTGGCGCCTGTAATATTTCTGCCATGCAGTGTCTCGACTGTCTGTAATCTGAAGAGTTGTAGAAGAGATACAGTATGTGAGGTCTTTGTGGCAGATCTGCAGGAGTCTAATAGGACCTTACTTACAGCCATGTTGTGGTGGAGACGAAACGCTTTAAAACTGCTATATTGCTTGTATGAATCCTCCTGCAGGTCAAGGACAGTATGGGACCAGTGTAAATAGCCTAACACAACTTACCCTTGCAGCGCATAGTAGCAGGAAGGAGTGTGGTCAAAACTCCAGGAACTGTGGGCTGCACAGCAGAACAATGGCAGCTGTATGGAAGCTCGTGTAAGCTAAAGCCTGACTTCAGTTGCTTGTGGCATTTGTTTCTGTGTCACCTTTGCTGCATCTGTATCTCCTGTTAAGAAGTCCAGAATCTGATTCCAGACCATAGCCTGATAAACTGGCTCAGTCACCTTAAGAAGTTGAGAACCAATATCCTCCTTCATCTATTTCCTCTTCTTCTCCATTACAGAAAGGTTGGAAGGATAAACCATTTAAAATGAACTGGACATGTGTCCTTAAAATGATGAGCATCACAAAGTTTTAGAAATGGGCTTGTGGTATGTCTAGGCTGATAGAATTCCTTCACAGCTGCAGAAACAGTATCACCTAATAGGGTGAAGCAGGGATTGAGCACAAATACTATTGATTTCTAACTCTTCACTGTGTCCACTATGGAAAACACAGCACCTTTGAATACACACAGGCATAACTGTAGTGACATGATTTCTTACGCTGCTGGAACATATTTGTACATGCAGAAATGCTGCCTGCGGCTAGGTGGCAGCACTCCACTGAGCTAACCTGACTATCTTTGATACTTGCATACAGCTATGTATGCTCCCTGAACAATTAGATCTGAAAAATTAATCACTGATGCCTCTTAGAGGCCTATGCTAAAGACACGGAGGATTGCTGGAAAGCAATGACCAATACTTCATGGATCTTTGCTGTACAAAACTATGCTCTTTTAGGCTTAAGAAAAGAAATTAAACCAGATGAGTTCCAGGTGACCTGCTTCCTGGCCTGCAAACCTTTTATAAAAGTACAAAGAGAAACATTTTTTTTTTTACCATTAAGGAGGCCATGTATCATACTTCCATTTTTGTCTCATAATGTACCTTCCAAAGTCAGTTGCTGCTAAAGGTCTTTGCCATGGAACAGCCCTTTACTAGGCCAGGTGCAGTGCAAACAAAACTCACTGGCTTGATTTTTGGCCCCATCATGTCAGCTTGGGCAAAGGAGGTTTTGTTTAGACCTAAGTGTACATTAACATTAAGTTTAGATTGGGATCAGATGAAAAGGTAAAACAGGAATAGATTTTGGATTCTGTGGCTACACAGTCAAGGGAGCTGATTTGGGGAGGGTCAGTCCAAATCTCAGGTAGAAAAATAGGCCCCTTCCAACTTTGGACCTGATATAGATTCCAAACCCTAGAGGTGGGTTTAAATCCAGGTTCTTGAGTCCCCTCCCCATCACGGATACCAAGAGAAACGGTGGCATCTGAGGTTCCATGTACAGTCCACCTTGAGTTCAAAACCTTTGTTATTAAGAAATAGTTTGCACAGTGTAGACCTGAACCAGCAAATCTAAGAATAATAGATAAAGGGAGCAGTGAGGGGAGTGTGGGAAGTGTTGACGGTCAGGATGAATTAACCCTCTACAGTGTAGCTTGAATATAGTTCCACTACTGGTTCAGGAGATGGTCCTTAGTCTCGTATCTGCTTTCCTATGTATCGCCTATCTGATGTGATCATTGATATCTGTTTTGAGTCACCTTCTTCCTTCTGAGGACCAGGCACTGCATTTCACTTTGCAGCAGTCTAGAGAGAGAGGCTGTGCAGCACAGATGCTTGGAGGAGTGGCAGCACTTGCCCCCAAAGGGACAAGACGTTGGCATTGATTTCCTTCTCCACTAGTGACATTTTTACGGTGTTAGTTCATCACACCTTCAGAGTTAGGGCTCCATTAACAAAGAAAAAAACTATGCTCCAGGCAGCTCCCTCTTCCTATATGAGGTGAGGGAAGGGAAAACTTTCTCCTCAGCTGAGTGCTCAATCCATCCATGCCCTGATACTATGAGAGAAGAGCTTTATTAACCAATAAAGGATGAAGCTGAGAGTGACCATCTCTTCGCCTTGCCTAGTACTTCTGAAAGATCCTTGCAACCTTTTCTCTGAGAGGCTCTCACACCTTTGTTGTTTGCCATGGGCAGGAGGAAAGCCCCATACAATTCTGCTCAGATTTTAGGTGAGTTGTAAAGACTTAAGAATTGACTTTTTCTTTCTCTCATTTCTGTTCCTCAGAAAAACTGTGGAGGCTTGTTCAGATCTCTTTTTTTTGCACAAATACACACACACACACACACACACACACACACAAAACCTGTACCTTTAACAACTCGTCAAGTGACCACTGTGGTTCACTTGGTAGACGAAAGCATACTTTGACGGTTAAACTGTTTTAGTCCTGTTACACAGTTCACACCGCACACCCATCACCATCCCAGTGCTTTTACTCATTGTTCTCTTCAGAGATTTTCCTCTCAAAAGTCTGTGCCAGTCCCCTCTCCACCATATGAGGTCTGTCATTTCTTTCCCATTGTCTCTTCTGTCTTTCTGTAGTACCAGTACATTTCACTCTGCCCCATTTTAATACAGTCTTCAACTGTCAGGGTTGAGTGTCTGTTTATGAGCAGGTTCCTGGCTTTCCAAAGTGAATACCTGAAGCAGGATCAGGATGTGGACTGGTCGAATTGGGTTATTGGGGTCCCTTACTGTCTGGTCATGTGCCCATAGAGAACTACTTCCCCGGTCAGGTTTCTGAAACCTGTCACCACCAGGAGGAGCACATGGATTTTCTTCCACACCTCTAGCATATGGGCAGTCCCAGAAAAGGTGGTAAATTGTTTCTGCCTGCCAGTGGCAGGTCTGCCTCGGGCAATTTGATGGTCGTCTCTGCCATGCACTGTTTTTCCATGCCTGCACAGGGAGTGCCCAGGGGGCTGCCTGCCAGTTAAGGTCTCTGTGCTTCTTCTGCAGGTCCTTGTGCAAGATTTGCTCTCAAAGGGCCTGGCAGCTCTCATCAGGTAGTAAGTCTATGGGTGATTACAGCATTTTTTAAGGAAAATTTTTCATGTCCCAAGTCAAATCAGCTAAAATCTATTTGAAATCTGTGAGTCATTCAAGAACCATATGTGGCCCTACTACCGGCAAACATCCTCCACCCCAACCTGGGGCTTCAGATGCTTCCAAATGCTTTGGCGGGCATCCTCTGTGCAGGCCCAAACCTGGAAGCTTGGGGTTCAGATGCCCCTGAGTTTTGCTGGCCCTCAGCCATATGGCTGTAGGAGCACGCTAGGGAAAAGTCTCCCAGGACCAGAAAGTGGGCATAAACCCAAGATCTTCCCACTGGAAATCAAAGTGGTAGGGTTACTATACATTACTTCTGCCTGAGTTACTACCCTGTGCCAGAAAAGCAGTTAGCCCCTGTCCCTAGGTAAACCGCCTTAGTGGTCACAGTATTTCCCCTGCCAGGATCAAGTTAGGGAGAAGTGAACAGGAAATACCCAAATGTTCCTGCCAGAACAGCAGCAGCAGCAGGTACTGCACAGAGAGCACCTGAGATTTGCTGTGGTAGTGATAGCAGGAGCAGGGGGGCTTCCTGCCACAAACACTCCTTGCCCCTGCCTTGGCCTCAGCATTTTGTGCTTCCCTGGGTACACAATGTGGTGCAGAGAAAGAAAGCCATATTCAGCTATTCCCAGTCACCCTCTGGACCTAGTTAATGGTCACAACACATCCTTGCATCTGAGATAACTGGCTTCTGTTGTCAGTTACTGTAGTGAGTCCTGTAACTGTAGTAGGTACTGTTTTGCATTGCTAATGATTCAGGTTTCAAATCCAGCCAGTATATTTGGGTGGTTGGGTAGAGACACTAATCAAACTGTTCTTTAACGTTCTTCTTTTTTTGTTTGTTTGTTTTTAAACGGAAAGGACGTACATGAAACATATTAGAGAACGTTATTCAAGTTGCAAGGTGCAAAGGAAGTGCAATTTTTTGTTTGATTGATTTTATAACTGTAAGTCAAATCACTTGTACGTATTTATTGGAAGACAGCCTTGAATTGCATGATCACATACCATTTTTTTCCATCTGACCTCATTCATGTAACATGACAGAAGCAAATTAAGGTAGTATGGCAACCAATTGTAAACCTGGCATTTTCTAACTTTTGATCAGTTGACTTTGAAACCCAAATCATTGTCCTTTAATACATTTTTTTGCATGTAATAGATAAACAAATTAATCTGGTCTTTGAGCCCCAAGAGGTGGGTGGGGGAAGAGACAGAGAAAAGTAAGAAAATCATGCCAGGTGCTAATGGTCACTCGTTATATACAAGCACTTGATTTCAGAGAGAAAGCTGGGAAATTCCTCTTCTCTCAACTGTTAGTTCAGTAACTTCCCAGGCCAGAGAGGTGAGTTCCCCTCTACCCTGTATCTGTCTATATTTGCAAAACATTAGTCAGCTATATAAACAACACTCTGTTTATGAGTGCTTGGGACTAAGCCATCTGTGGTTTCCCTGCCCCCGTAAATCATTGGGTTATTAGAAATGGGCAAAAATGCTCTCATTTCACAATTCTTCTATACAAAAGGGACATGTTTTTCACACCAAGTTTAATGAAAAAATCCTGTTTTTCAAGCAGCTCCACTGGTTACTTAGGGAAGTGAGTATTTGTTAGTTTGACAGCACTGATATGAGGGCAACAGAAAGATTATCTAACTTCTGTCAGCTACCCCATCCCCACTCTGAGCCAGATTGTCACATGAAAGAAAATTCCCAGTAGGGAACAGAGAAGTGCAATTTTCCATTCTCTGAGCTTCTGCTTAATTGCCTAGCCAGGAAAGAAGGAAGGCAGTGCTTGCTGGGCTAGAAGCAGAGCTGGTGCTGTACTGTCCATACTACATAAGGCAATGTGGACTCCACTGACTTTGTCCAGCATGTGAACTTCCTTGGGGGTGGAGGAGCTGCGTGGGATTTGAAAAAGTCTGCCAGACCAAGAGCCTCCCCTTTCCAATCTTCAGGGCTTTCAAGAGGACACATCAAGGGATAGCCACAGAGGTATAATATTATCCAAGGGGATATTGGATTCCCCTTCTTCTATGGTCCACAGGAAAGATGTACCAGCTAGGAGTTTCCTCCCCTTGGTCGCACAGTCCCCAGTGAGTGGTAACTCAGAATAACCCTGATAGCCCCAGAAAACCCTGTGGCTTTTCTGCAGTAACCATTCTTTGTCCTGGTTAGAGACTCTCTTAGCTTCTTCCCCTAGTTGTGAAGAAGGCAGAGGCACCATCTACCTGCAGTGCAGAATGAAGCAAGCAAGGAGGATTTTTCAGATTGCATGTTTCCTACAGGCTGCATGCTTTCACAACCTACATGTCAGATCCCAGCAGGTTTCAGTCTACACAGACCCACTGATACTCTTCCACTCTTTCATCAGTTGAGAACGTGGCCTCTGCTCATGTATTGTCACTGAAAAGTCTCATTTCCTACATTAACAGAAGTAACCATTTAGGAGGATGTTCTGCCTCTCAGTGGGCTCGGCAGATAGGGTTTTCTTTCATTTCTGAGTACTCACTTCTTCCGCAGCCCACACATTCAAGTCAGCAGATTTTACAGGAACCTCTGTGATGCACGCAGAAATTCCACCACCCGCTTAGACAATACTTAAAGCTGTGTGTCAGACTTGCAGTGGCTTAGTTCCTCCTTGATTCAGCTTTGCGCTGTTCTCTCCCAGTTTGTTTCTCAATGGAAAGCACTGAGTTCTGTTATGTTTGCTGCTTAGTCCAAGATTATCTGAAATATGTTCTTCAGGAATCACAGCCTGGACCAGCCCCAAGCAGAGTGGCTCATGTTTTACGAAACATTGCATCCTCTTTGCAAAAGGAAACTGAAGAGAATCTAAAGCCATTCTTGGACACACTTGAATTTTCATCTATAGAAGTTGCCAGAAGAATTTTCACCCGAGTTATGGAGCAAGAATTTGCTGATGGCAATACCAACTGGGGACGGATTTTGACAATATTTATGTTTGGAGGAATTGTCACTAAGAGGCTTCAAGAGCATGGAGTTCAGCTTACAGGAGAAAATAAAGAGCAGATTTCATATTTCATCACAGAGTACATCATGAACAACAAGGCTGAATGGATAGAGGCAAATGGAGGTTGGGTAAGTTTAAGTCCAGTATTTTGCTGGGTTTTTGGTTGTAGCCGTGTTGGTCTAAGGACACAGGCAGGCAGGGTTCTTTGAGTAGTCCAGTATTTTAGCATTTTTCATCATAGAATAAATCAAAATTGAATTAAAAAAATATGTCTTTAAAGCCTTTGTCAGCAACATATCAAGCTTGTTCAGGGATTTACTGGAATTTGCCAGTTTAATTCATTTTTGCATACCTTGAATTCCTCATAGAGCAAATATCTTTCTTCAGATTGAAACTGTAGAAAGACAAAACTCTTCTTTAGAGTACTTGCTGCAGCATAAACCACTGAAGTAGGACTCAGGTCATTTGTAGCACACTTTGTCAAAGCCAAAGCTAAAGCTGAGCCCCTAGTGAAATGGTGCAGTAGTAATGCTTATTTATAGAACCTGATCCAGAACTTAATGGCAGTCAATGGCATGGGAATGGGAACACTTCAGTATTGAAATCCTGCCCCTGTGCAATCAATAGAAGTTTTACCATGACTTCAGTGAGACCAAGATTTCATCCCATGTCAATTTACTAGGCGACTGTGGCATTGATGCCTACACAGTCAGATGGATTGTAGATTGGCTCAAGGGTCGTATTCAGAGGGTGGTGGTGGATGGGTCATATTCAACCTGGGGGGAAGTGGGCAGCGGAGTCCCCCAGGGCTCGGTCCTGGGGCCTGCACTGTTCAATTTCTTCATCAGCGATTTGGACGACAGGGTGAAACGCAACCTGTTTAAATTTGCTGATGATACCAAAATTTGGGGTGAGGTGAGCATGCTGGTAGGGAGGGAAAGACTGCAATAAGACCTGGATAGGTTACAGGAGTGGGCTGACATAAACAAGATGCGTTTCAATACTGGCAAGTGCAGGGTGCTGCACTTAGGCAGTAGAAACCAGCAGCACACTTACAGAATGGGAAACTCCCTTCTTGAGAGCACAGAGGCAGAAAGGGATCTTGGAATCATTACTGACCCCAAGACGAACATGGGCCGACAATGAGAGGTCTCGGTTGGCAGGGCTAACCGCACCTTGTTGTGCATCCACAGGTGCATCTCAAGTAGAGCCAGGGAGGTGATCCTCCCCCTCTATGCGACACTGGTCAGGCCACAGCTGGAGTACTGCGTCCAGTTCTGTGCGCCCCATTTCAGGAGGGATGTGGACAACATTGAAAGGGTCCAGCGGAGGGCCACACGCATGATCCGGGGACTACAGGGCAGACCCTACATTGAAAGACTGCGGGACCTAAACCTGTTCAGCCTTCACAAGAGAAGGCTGAGGGGGGACCTGGTGACTGTCTATAAATTCACTAGGGGGGACCAGAAGGGTTTAGGGGAGACACTGTTTCTCCTAGCGCCCCCTGGCATGACAAGGAACAATGGACACAAGTTATTAGAGAGTAGATTTAGACTAGACATCCGTAAGAACTACTTCACAGTTAGGGCGGCTAGGAGCTGGAACCAACTTCCTAGGGAAGTAGTACTGGCTCCTACCCTGGGGATCTTTAAGAATAGGCTTGATGACTACCTGGCTGGACTCATTTGAGTCCAGTCTTTTTCTCCCGCCCAGGCCGGGGGTCGGGCTTGAAGATCTTTAAGGTTCCTTCCAACCCTACTTCTATGATTCTATGATACTTGTACAATCTGATTGGGATCAAATCCTGCTTGCTGTCTTCATGTACTGAGACTGTTTGTTTGAATGGAAACTGGCCAAGGTATTCTCTGGAGTGCCACGTTTGTCAAATATGAGTAAAACATATGGAAAAGTAGTATGTTGCTTTGTCCTGTGCATCATGGCCTTTCAGTGAAACACCTCTATACCGATGGAGGCCTGCTTAAAATTCTACTCCCCTACTTTGCAGGTTTCAGCATGCAAACAGGGTGTTCTGTAGGAGGTTAGGGGAAGTTGCAAGCAAATGACATCTGAGCCTGGTATTCCCCTGATTCTTCTATCTAGTTTCTTTTTTCTTATTTACAAATTTAGCTTTTTCTTTATCCATTGTCTCTAGTCCTGATTCTATTGTGAATGGAGTTACTTTTAAATTGTAATGTCATCTACAATGGTGAAATCGGGTTTCTTTTCTTTTTCTGATTTCCTTTTTCTGCCTTCTCCCACTATTTTTCCCTTTTCTCTTTCTCTTTTCTTTCTTTCTTCCATTTCCCTTTAGCCACCTCTTTTTAGTAAGAAGAATTACTGCTGCTTCCTTGTCTATTTTCAGAGGTTCATCTCTCAATTTCTTTCAAGTGAAGTTATCTATATAAGATCAACAGCAGTTTCTGGCAACCCTGTGTCTAGCAGTATTTCCATCCTACATATGATCCTGCCCCCAGAGCGAGCAGCAGGCAGGAAAGACATATTCTTGATCCAGAGATGAGACAGACACTGAATGACGTGTGGATATTTTCAGCTTTTAGAGCACAGTCCACTTATTTCCAAGTTAGTTGACTGGAATTGTAGGCACAAGATTATGTCACCCTCTGTTGAACTGCAGTCAGAAGACAACAATACACTTTGCACATGAACTTATTATTTTGAAGCAATAACCACATTTTTGTTTTGTTTTTTTCCTATAGGAAAATGGCTTCCTTATGAAGTTTGAGGGTCAGAAATCGTGGCTGTCCTTATTTGATGTGAAGGCAAGAATCATGGCTGTCTTCTCCTTCTTCAGTCAATATTACTGACCTGTCCTCCTGCATGCATCAACTGGATTCTGCATTCTTCTTTTTCACATGTCTCTACACATTTGACCATTTTGTTGCACATGCTCGTGTTCATTTATTGTACTGTGTGAGGTCTTTCATTGTATGTGTGCCTTCAAGCAGTGGGCCTTGCAGCAGGTGTTGCTTAGTCTGAGGCTCTGTGCCGCAGTCATGGGTGGTTGAACCAATGGTATAACCTCACTTCTTCATTAGTTCCTGAGTGGAGGTTGAGACATCACCACCTTTGCCATGGTTCATCAGCCTGTGGTGGTAAGGACTCAGTTGCTGGAATGTCCATTTTTCCACTGTCAAGTATTTTCTTCAGCCTCTTGTTCCTCATCTGTAGTTGCCTCCTTGAGTGTGGCATCAAGGGGTTGGGTGCTGGTGAGGAAGCTCCTGCATGACTTCAGACATTTGTGTGTTGCGGGATGGTCACAGTGGCCATCTCACATCTTCAGTTTGGCTTGATCATTCTATTCTGCTAGCCACTGCTCTTCTGATGTCAGATGCCAGCCAGCAGGTATACATTGTTTGGGCTGGCAGGCTTCATACATCCTGTGATGCACTGGCAGCTATTGTTCCAACTGGGGTCGAGGCAAGACTCATTGCACTGACTTCCTTTCAACAACTCCACCAAGGCTAAAATAAAGGAGAGGGTTTTTTTTGGTTTTTACTTTGTTAATTTATTAATATACATAATCAATATGCCCAATGTGGCTTCTCTGACCACAGTAGAAACTGGAGTCCTCCAGTATGGAAGAGTACCAATCCGCCAATATAAGTCAAGGAGAGCAGTCAAGGAGACACTGCTTATAGGAAAAAGTTCATTATTCATATTCATTCAATCTAGGCTGTTGTGCTGCACATATGTAGAAGAGCACTGAGTTATAAGCATGATCTAGTTGGGGGTGGGCAGCATAAATTGTAATTGTTTTGTAAATGCATCTTGCTTTATTGGTGTGGACCCAACTCTTCATTGGTCCATAGGCAACAATACCAAACAATTAGTGCACCGCTATTTACATCATCATTTGCTTTCCCTGTCAATTTTAGTTTTAATATTTTCAGTTCTTACAGCTAGAAATAATATTGGAGGGTCTCACAGGCAATATGTGGCCTGAAGCTATGGGATGGGAACAACGGCTTATTTTATTTTATTGCAACTTTATTATATGCAAAAGATATTTTTTCACTAAAGGAAAACAAGATAACATCCTTTATGTAAGTGCATCAGAGTTTATGAATAGATCGGATACTTATTATAGAACCAGTAACGTAAAATGTTGGCCCATTACACAAAATGTGTATTCCTATTTACTGTCAGTTCAATGGCATTTGTTTAATTTCTTTTTTAAAAAAAGATTCTTTGTATGTACAGTTGCTACTTTTATAAACAGCAGTAAGGTAGCCACTTAATTTCTTTTTAAAGAGATTTTTTTAAATGGTGAAGTGTAATAAAAATATTTGAAGTCAATAAACTCTTGGTATCCTCTTTCTTTAGGACAATGAGTTTTGAAAAAAATATATTTTAAAGAATATTATATAGAGTTAGAATTGAGGCTTATTTTTACTAAGTTTCATCACTTGTCCTAGATAAGCAGTTCTCAACCATGTTAGACTAAGGCATCCCTCGGAAAATGCCAATTCTTCATTTTTACTTGTTTTTTTGACCACAGAAAAGTAACAGAACAATTCTTCTGTTGCAAAGAACTGAGAATGAGCACAGCAGGTCAGAATGTGTTTAGCACAATGGATTCCTGCTTGAATTTCTGTGTTTATCTTGTGAATAATGTTTGCATGCCTAACAGTGCTAACATTGTGTGGAACCACATAGCACCCTTGAAAGGTTCTCGGAGCACCCCAAGGGGCTGTGGCACCATGGTTGAGAATCACTGGATTGCATACTCTTGCAAAAGCCAGTCTGGGCTAAAGTGAGAATCCAGACCTGATCTGAAAAGAAAAAGTAATTTACAAGCCAATCTGTATTATTTTTGTAGCACTGTCTGGTCATTCAACAAATACTTTTCTGGGGAAATATAACAGATACTATATTTGGAGGCAAAAGTCTCTCCGATGTCAGGGGAACATCCTGTACCTGTTGCAAGCTTTTACAGTCTGTAGTGGGTTTGTTTGAACTGAATCAGGCTTTTCACTTGCTTCAACTTTGCACTTCACAGAAATTCTAGGTTGTTCTGTAGCAGCCAGGACTGTTTCTGTGGTGACAGGTGATGGGAGTCAGGGCTTTCTTTCCTATATGGTTGGAGAGAGATAAACCAGGACAAGGAGCATGTGCAGGTGTGCGTGGGGATCAGTGATCCTGTGGACACCACGTTTTCTCCAAGACTCTCTCTTGTGGAGTTTTATAGTGTTGGGAAGATGGGCTCTTTCAGGTGGCATGTTTTCCAAATGAACTGGAGGGGTTTTGAAGTGTTAAAGTGTTAAAAACTGTTAGAACTATCATTGTTTCCTCCAGTTTCTCCTTTACTTGAAGATGGGATACTGCACAGTGCCAGGGGGAATGTTCATTTACAGTAGAGGTCTTGGGAGTAATTTGGGGCTCTTGAGGAAAAGGATGCTCGGAGGATGTGGAAGAAGGCCACATCTGGCCATAGTTCAGGATTCAATGAGACATTTGTCCCATATGGCTTATAGGCATCTGGGATCTACAGGCCCAGGTTCATGGAATGAATCTCATAGAGAAGTGATTCTCAGTTAGGTGCTAGGGCACCCTGGGGTACCTTTGAAGGGTCAGATCCTTTGAAGGGTGCCTTGAAGTATGAGGAGATAAGCAGATAAACCAGGCTCAGACTTATACCTGCCTGAACTATCTCCTACCTCTTACTGCCCAGCCCCTGTGTAGGGGGGTAAGCTCTGTAATGTATAAATTAATTACTGAAATTGGGTGCCAGTCAATTTGCAAAAGTTATGGAGGGGTGTCTTGAGTCCACTAAAGGGTGACCCTTGAGTCTAAAAAGGTTGAGAACACTGTTTATATCTTTTTTGTAGACATATTGGACCTATGATGATCAAGACCTGAAGCAGTACAGGTATTTAATTTCCTTACACTGCCTTGAGCCAACAAGGGAAAATCTGGACCCTCAAAGGTATGAATTCAGGTTGCTTAGCCAGTATTTGTGCCTATGTATCACCAATATGTGGACAAGGTTCTTTGGGTAGATGTGATATCTTTTATTAGACCAACTAAATGTGATAGCTCAATGTGATATCTATTAGATATTATTAGACCCAGAAGAGCACACAAATCACCAGCAAACTCTCCCTATTCCCTAAGAAGGGTGTTTGTGCCAGAAAGCTTACAAACAGCAATTTTTCCAACTATTTAGTTGGTCTAATAAAAGATCTCACATCTACCCAAAGAACCATGTCTGCCAGTGTCCTTAGACCAACATGGCTACAAACAACAACATCACCATTATGTGTGCATTAAAAATATATTAGATGGAAAATGTATGTAATGGAGGATCATTGTACAGGATGTAGATTTTCTATTTTCCTCTGACGCATCTGGCAATGAGCAGCACTGGAAGAAAAATACCAGACAAGATGGACTGAGAACTATGAGGAATGGCTTTCTAAATAAATGCTGAAATATATTTATTTGTATAGTAGTCCCTAGAGACCAAAAATCTTATTCACTTTCAGACAGTATTTACTGTACAACTTTATTTTCTTTCATCAAATAATATATTTTAAATTATGGGACTAAAGAATTTTAATTAAAACACAGAAAGCCAGGCATGGTCTTTTTTCTCCTTTAAGCATAGAATTAAAGCTAGAAGGTGCAAAAGTTCTAGCACCTGCCTTCTGTTGCTGAGACCTAGATGTAAGCAAAGGATGGTAGGACTATGATCTATCATTGCCAGAAGCAAAATCTCTATCTGCCCTGTATTTAAGGAAAAGACGAGAGTAATGTCAACGGGTACTAGCTATATACTACAATACTTGGAAATCAGATAGTATATTAATAGTCATAGTGTATTAATGCTGCTGGCATTGGTTTTGCTACTGATATGAAGTTCTATCCTGCTACATCCGCTGCAGACCTATATATATATATATATATGCCAAAACCCCACAGACACAGCTGTTTAAAATATCACAACAACTGTCACAAATTATTGGTGAAATGGTCATGCCTTGTTTTTAGAGAAGAAGAGAAGAGAAGGCTGAGAGGGGATCTGATGGCCATGTATAAACTGGCCAAGAGAGACCAGCAGGCAATGGGAGAGTCCCTGTTTCCCCGAGCACTACTGGGAGTAACAAGAAATAATGGCCATAAGTTGATGGAGAGTAGATTCAGGCTAGACATGAGGAGGTGCTACTTCACAGCCAGGGTGGCTAGGATCTGGAATCAACTTCCAAGGGAAGTGGTGCTCGCTTCTATCCTGGGGGTCTTCAAAAGGAGGCTAGATAATCACCTAGCTGGGGTCGTTTTACCCCAGCATTCTTTCCTGCCAATGGCAGGGGATCGGACTTGATGATCTGCTCAGGTCCCCTCCAACCCTACCAGCTATGAAACTATAAGAAAGTCAAACAGCAGCAGCAAAGAACAGTAGCTAGCAGGTGGTTTCAGGATATCAGAGAACACCATGGGCAGAGACCCATCAGACCCTCTAATGCCATCTCCCTACCTTCTGTTCTTTTGCTGCATGCTTGCTGGTGTTTTGTTATATCACATAAGCTAAATGATTGAGTTCCTGTCTTTTTCACTGGGAGACAGATATGCAAACCAAATGCACTTTCCTAGTACGTACAGCGGAAGACAATCTGAAAAGGAAGATGCAAAGCCAAAAAAAATTGAAAAAAAAAGTCATTGTCTCTTTCCTGTTCTGTAAAGAATTCCCCAAACTTTCCAGATAACTTTTTGTTATCTTGCCCACAGCTGGCTATTATGCAGGTAGGAAATCACTTGAGTGACAAGTGTTAAAATGATATTAAAATGTACTTCCCCTTTCTTTGCAGAACTGGGACAAGGGTGGTTTCTCTGTAAAGTCTGATCAGTGCTAAGTGTAAAAGCGTTAAGTGATGGTTCTGCAAGGGGTACTATGCCGGTCAGGGGCCCCCAGTACATTATACCTGGGTCTTAGGGTGGTTGTCTAGGAAAGAGTAGGATCCTGAAACCAGACCTTGGCACTGGGCCCCCAAAATTAACCCTGCTGTGGGTTGGAAAGCTTGTACTTGCAGAGCGTGTGTAATGCTGTGCATACACATACCAGTCAGCTTCAGGATGCCTTAAAGGAAAAGCCAGTTTAGTTCTAGACTGGCCTGAGGACTGAGGAAACACAAAGGTACAAACCAAGCCACCTTTACCACCTCAGCTCCTGGGCAAGTCAGCTCGGTGATCTAGGACAACATTTCTAATGTACCAACAAGTGGAGGAAAAAAAACAAACCCCAAAGTGTTTTTAACATAGTTATGCCTGGCATTTACTTCTCACCAACCATAAGCCCAAAGTCTGCAGCATGGCTTAAAAGCCATGACATTTCTAAACAATACGTGGAGGGGATGGACAGGGGTGGGAGGTGCATCTGGGCATCTGCACCTCCTTGGATTCCTGGTCCGCCCAAAGTTTAAAATCACTTGCTTGGCAATGGCAGCAGCATTGCTAATCAGGCAGTGCTGAGGGAGTCCACTGACTTCACGGCTCATTAAACTCTACCTTACGCCTTCTAAACTCTTCATCCCACAGGCCTCAATGACCCACTCTTCTTTTGAATGGTCCTGATTTTCACCCATTCAGCTCCTCTTTCACAGTTCACCTGTCTGTTTGCTTCTCCTGGTCACGAAGCACCTATTTCACAGGTGGGCAAACTGTTTTTAACTCACTACAGTGTAGTTATATGTATTTTTGCTCCAATCTTCAACTGAACAACACAGCCCAAGGCCCCTAGCAGAGGAGTAAAACTTCTAGTTTATTTTGAACTGGGGAAAAACACCTGTTGCCTTCAGTAGGATGAGACACCTCACCCTCTTCATGCCGCCCCCCACTCGCAAAATCCTGGATCTGCCCATGCACGTGATTATTTCCCATCTGCCTACCTATCGACTGCGTACCCTTGTTGGAAGGAGGCTAACAGCATCCTGGCCTGCAGCAGTAGGAGCGTTACCAGCGGACTGAGGTGACTCTTCCCCTCGATTCAGCACCGCTGAGGCCATGCCTGGAGCACTGCGTCCCGTTTTGCCGCCCTCCCACTGCAGAAAGGATGTGGAAAAAATCAGAGAGTCCAGTGGAAAGCAACAAAAATGGTGAGGGGGCTGAGGGGACTGGGCTTATTTAGTCCGGAGAAGAGAAGACCGAAAGGGGATTTAATAGCAGGGTGCTTACAACAAGCTAGCCCGGGGTGGGCAATGCTTGGGGGGGCCGAGTGCCAACCCCCCCTCCATCCCCGCAGCCTGGACTGGGAAGGGAGCGGTCTCTCTCCGGGGCGGACAACGGCATGTCGTCTACCCCCGCCACGTCGCGGCGTGTTGTCCACCCCGGTCAGGGGCGCACGGGGCCTGATCTTCGTGTCTCCCCCCACACTCTGGCATGGAGCCGGTGGCGAAGGAGCAGCGGTGTCCAGGGAGTTGAGGTTGGATACTAGGAAGGCCTTTCCCACAAGGAAGCACCGGGACGGGCTGTATAAAAAACACCATCCTCGGGGCGGGGGGTGAAGACCGAGTCCTGCCTGTCGCTGGCGCTGGTGCGGCCTCGAGCAGGGGCCGGGCTAGGCGAGGCCCCCTCCAGCCCCCGGGGCGGGAAGCAGGAGGCGGCGCGATGGCGGCGGCGCTGCGAGAGGCGAAGCGGGTGCTGCGGGCCGAGCTGAAGCGGCGGCTGCGCGCGCTGAGCGAGGCGGAGAAGCGGCGCCAGTCCCGCCTGCTCGTTCGCCAGGTGGGTGGCGCCGCGGGGACTTCCCGGGGACGCGCGGCCTTGCCACCCGCCGCCGCCTCCAGTCTCGCCGGGCCGGGCCGGGCCCCGCCGTCGCCGCTCGGCGGGGGAGAGCAGCGGGCCTGTATCACCCGGGGGGGGGGTCGGTTGAGTTAAACCGCCCGGCCCCGCCTCCAGCACTGCCGGGGGGGCGGGGGGGTGCTCCAGGGACGGTAGATATCTCCAGGGGGAAATCTCTGGGTGGGGGGTAGGCAGTGGTCCCCAACCTGTGGGGCGCTGCATAGGGCGGCCATTGTACAGGACGGTCTGGTTGTCCTCTATCAATACAAAACCCCACACCTTTGTCCTCTGTTTTTCTCTTCAAGAGAAATTAGACACCTTATCTCTTCTGTTTTTCCCTTGAAGACAAATCGGATGCCTTTATTTCCTCTGGTTTTCTCTTCAAGAGAAACCGGACAGTTTAGCTCCTCTGTTTTTCTCTTCAAGAGAAACTGGATGCCTTTATGTCCTCTGTGTTTCTCCTGAAGAGAAACACAGAGGACATAAAGGCATCAGGTTTCATATCAGCAGAGGTGAGAGTAGCAGAAAACCAGGATGTCCTCGAGGACGGCCCTCCTAGGTCAGTGTACCACCAGTGCTACACAGACAGCCTGTCCGAGAGGTTTTGTTATAATTACTTATAGAGCCGACCTGAGCAGGGTGTGGGGCCCGGGGCAAATCAGCCCGTGCAGGGCCTCACCCCGGCTCCCATCCGGGCCCCGCACCTGAAGAAGCTGCAACCGCCGATGCCAGCAGCAGCACTGGCAGCAGGCGAGTGGGGAGGTAGCGAGCGGCTCCACGGGACCCCCCAGAGCGCGGGGCATGGGGCGGTCCCCCACAGGGACGGCCCTGATTATGTTATATGACAGAAACTTGCAGGTGGTCTTTACGGCTGAGCTGAAGAATGTGCTGGTGGTACACTTAAGGTCGTATCATTTTAACTTGGTGCAAAGTCTGTCAGAGTTTGGGAACCCCTAGGATAGGGCTCATTCATTCAAATACATATTAAATGTTGTCTCCGACTTATGCAGTTGTCCTGCAGATTTTTAAAATGTAATGTGCATTTGCCTTTATGACGGAAAGACAATGCACCGTAATCTGTAACTGAGATACACGACACCAACGTGCCTGTGTGCTTGCATGTTGTTAAGTTGTGTGCTGCAACCTCCCCGAGTACATTCCGAGTTGGTAGCCCTATGGGTAACTTTCTCCAGTGTTTTACTACCCTCCTCCTGAGAAAGTGTTTCCTAATATCTAACTTAACCATCCCTTGCTGCAGCTCAAGACATTGCTCATTGTTCTGTCATCTGCCACCACTGAGAACAGTCCAGCTCCATGTAGCTCTGAGGTGCAGGAGGGGGCGTGTAGCCAGGATGTGCAGAAAGGGGCGTGTAGCTTCGAGGCAGGGCTGGGGGTGGCCTGCAGCTCAGAGGCGCAGGAGGGGTGGCATGTAGCTGGGACGTGAAGGAGGGGGTGACATGCGGCTCAGAGGTGGAACGAAACCAGCGTGGGAGCTGTGGTTTGGGAGGGGGGAAGCCTTGAGAAAAAGCCTGTTCGAAGCTGAAGTGGGTGGGGGAAAAGTAAAGAGAAAGGAATGGGAAAAAAAAAGGTTCAGAACCTTGTACCCATTTCACTGAATTTGGATTGGGATTGGGGGGGGCGGTTAGTACTCATGTCCAGGCAGAGCTGAGACCCAGCAGGCTCATTGTATGTCACTCCGGGGCAGAGCTGAGACCCAGCGAGCTCATATCACACTGAGGCAGAGTTGAGACCCAGTGGGCTCACTGCATGCCATGCCGGGGCAGAGCTGAAACCCAGCACAGTGGCGGTAGTAGGATTGATTGCTGCTGCTGTTTGCGCGGAGGTGCTAGAGCAAGCAGCAAACTGACAAGCTGAACCTGGGTGGTCAGGGTTGCATCCCTGAGGATGGGAGGAGGTGTTGGCTCGCTGTTTTGGGCAGTAGAGTTTAGGAGGGTTTCCACAGAGCCGAGAAATGGGAAAGGCTGAGCATTGTGCATTCTGGGCTGCTGGAGGAATTACAGTGGAGCATTTTATCTCCTCAGAGCACGTTCTAAATGTACACATTTAATTCCTGCTGGGACAGACCTGTCATCAGCCTCTGAACTGTTGCATATAAAGTAGGGCTAGGTTTAAAGTCCTTTGATACTGCAAATATACCTGACACAACTCCTTTGAGCAGTTCTGTCAATGGTGGGGGCCTGGGGAAAACCAAAGCAGGAGTGATCTGGTTTACAAGAGCAGGGTCCAAGGTTGAAAGGAAATGCAGTAGGCCAGAGTGCATGGGGTTGCAGGTTACAATGTGAACATTTTATAAAGCTGTTGCCTCACTGGCCTTCTCTAAGGATATTTATGTAGCAATGCTGAATTGTACTGAAAGGGCTTGTCCCATTTGGCATATATTTCCATGTATATTTTAGCATATTTTCATTCCTCAATTATATTTCTCACATTGTTCTTATAATTTGAAAGCATATCTTGCAGCATTTAACTATATAAGACACAGCGTGCTAATAAAACATACTTTTCAAATGCCCAGTGCATGTATGAATTACAGTTGTTTTATAGATGTAATTTTTTTGTTTTAATAAGCCCAATAAACTTTTATTTTCAAGTCCCTGCTTGTAATAGAACTGTCTCCCTCTTTGTGCTAGGGCCTTCTGGATGATTTACATTGTTTTATAGCTTGCTTCACAAAAGACCTCAAAGCACTTTAGAGAATTTGTTTAGCATCTTGGTGTAGCCATTTCTGGGATGGGATGTTCACAATCTTAAGGGATTGTAGATTTCTACCATGTCCAAGCAGGCACGATTCAAGTAAATCTTCCTCTATTGACATACTATTCTTCTAATATTTAATGTAATGGAAATATACATCGTGAACCTCAGGAATTGAGCACACAACCTTTGAATTTTGGAGTAGTATACTACCCTCTATCCTTTGGAGACAGAGATGTTATTCCTTGCCAGTTTAATTAAGAGCAATCTCATGCAGGATGGAGTTTTCAGAAGCACTCAGCATTGACCTACCTTTGCTTCTGTTGAACTCATTAGTAAAACGCCCATTGTTGTCAGTGGAAGCAGATTTAAGCCAACACTGAATGCTTTTGAACGTTGCCACCTTTAAAAAAAATAAAGCTATATAAGGAAGATAGGGAACAATTGTCTAGTTCACAGCATACTATGGACATTGATTGAAGTACCAATCCTGCAAGCATTTTAATTTTACTTCTAAGAGACAGAAAGTAGGGCAGAGTGGCACCTTAAACTCACTGGTTCAGAGCTTTGTAGGCAGCACTTTGTTTCGTCAGATGCTAGGAATGGAGTTGTCAGGTCTAAATCCATTCCTAATATCTGACAAAGTAGGTTGTTGGCTACAAAAGCTCATGCCTCTCTGAATCAGTTAGTTTTGAACGTGTCACCTACCATGCCTTCCTTCCAGACCTCTTTTTAGACTGGGGCACAAATAACTAACTACATTGTATTATATGTTCTTTCGGGACAGCCAGATCCTTTCTATAGGAGCTGGATATACATGCTTGAAAGGGACACTGGGGGAGGGTGGAGGGATCTCCTGTGGGAGTGAGGTAGAAGTGTAGTGGGTGGGCTGGAGTGGGAGAAATAGGAAGCGCTTTCTTCTGTCTGATTGTAAATAGTGGTTGGGAAAGATGGTTGAGAGTAGGACTGCGCGAGGCTTTGGACAGAGCTTCGGATCCAGAGAAGCTTCGGACGCTTCAGGGTCTGAAGCAGCACATCCGGGTCGAAGTGCTGCCTCGTTAGGCTTCCCGAAGCGGTTCGGAGCTGCCTTGGAGATCGGGCCATAGGGTATAATGGGGAAATAATAAAATATCTATAACTTTGTTGTTTTGTGTCCAATATGAATGAAATTTTCAGGGCAGGTAGACTCTGCAGAGAGGATGAAGCCTGCCAGGTTTCAAGAAGTTTGGTTGAGGGGTTTGTGGGGAATGGCACCCCAAATTCTTGAAAGCAAAACTCCTGTCACATCTAGGCATTACAACATAGTGGGGTGAAAACTGCAGGGGTGGTAGCTCTTGCTGAGGCCACAAGCCCTGCCAAGTTTCAAGAAGATCCAGTGCAGGGGTTTGAGGGGAACTGCCCCTCAAGCTGTGGACAAGCAAAACTCATGCCATGGGTGCTTGTGGGGCTGGCTGTGTCTGTCTTGGGGCCGGGGAGGGGAGACACTGCTGCAGGCCTGGCTGCTGAGCTGCTGTGTTCCCAGTTACCAATCAATCATGATTCACCCAGGGACTGAGGGACAAGCTCAATACACAGGACCTAGCTACTACATAATGACTTAATGAGCATCAATCAGCACCTACAAAACCAGGCTAAGGAGAGAAAAAAATACAGACAATCAACTGCCCCAAGACAGACACCATCTTGGCACCAGTTTTGCCTGTCAGCAGCTAGGGGTGCAGGCCCCAGACCCCCCCTGCACCGATCTCCTTGACAGCTGGCAGGCATCGTGGCCTCAGCAGGGGCCACCATCCCTGCAGCTGTCACCCCGCTGCGCCTGAACACACGCAGTGTCACCCATGGCATGAGTTTTGCTTGTCTGCAGCTTGAGG
This sequence comes from Crocodylus siamensis, assembly GCF_052110815.1. Taxonomy (NCBI): domain Eukaryota; kingdom Metazoa; phylum Chordata; order Crocodylia; family Crocodylidae; genus Crocodylus; species Crocodylus siamensis. Next base: position 15,306,228 of record NC_143409.1, on the reverse strand, counting down.
TGTAGTTCCCCCCAAACCCCTGCATTGATCTCCTTGAAACCTGACAAGCTTTGTGGCCTGCAGTTTTGACCCCCCTGTGGTGTAACACACAACCATGACATGAGTTTGGCTTTCAAGAATTTGGGGTACAGTTCCTCCCAAACCCTTGCACCGAGCTTCTTGAAACTTGGCAGGTTTCATGCTCTCAGAAGAGGCTACTGTTCCTGCAAGTTTCATCCAAATTGGACAAAAAACAACAACATTATAGATACTTGATTGATTCCACATTATACTCTATGGCCAGATCTCTGAGGGTGCTCCAAACTTTGGAGCTGCTTTGGCCAGATAGATGCAGAAACTTGGTCCAGAGTTCTGGATCAGATCGCGGCCATCTGAAGTGACCGGATCCAAAGCCTAATCGGATTGCTGCTGACTCGCACAGGCCTAGTTGAGAGTGGCTGGAGGGTTTGCTTATGGGGCAGTTAGGCAGAGGAGTGGGAGTTCAGGTTTGAATTCTGAAGCTTTGGGAAATCTGTTATTTTTTTATCTGTGGATTGCTGATTTATTGTAAGATGCTCTCAGCCTTTTGGATAGGGCAGAACATAAATGTTAAAAATAAATAATAAATATTGTTAGGAGATAGTGTAGCAAGCCTCAGAGAAATGCTTGAAAGTGTCAAGAAAACATGTTAAGTAATTAAAGGATGAAAACTTGACTGCCCAATAGTTATACACAGTTGCACCTGAGACAAGAGAAACTTTACTGGTAAATTCCTATCTTGAAAACAACTTAATTCAACTTGGAGTAGCTGCACTAGGTTTACTTCTCTACTAGTATTTAATTAGCTTCTGGATGGGTCAATGTTTGTGCTCGTGACTGAAGTCACGCTGTTTGCATGCCCTGATTCTGCAATAATAGCCATGACAATGATCAACGTTTTTCCTCTTTGGAAATTTCTGTATAGTTTTTATGAACTGTTCTGAATCGCAAGGACTGCATAATTTCACAGGTTTCCAAATAAAAAAATATTTTTTAGTGAACCTTGCTCTTACATTTCTTGTTTTGAATGCTTACAGGCCATACAGTCATTTTATTTTTTGGATATACCAGGAGAAGTTCCAGTAATCAGGTATTTATGCCCCAACTTGAGAACACCATGGAGAAAATGGGACAAAAGCTTTAAGTTTTGATTCTATCTTCCCACCAAACCCATGAGAAAGATCTACTCTGTGGGTCCTGTTTGTCTTGAGTCACAGATGCATCCTACAGACTATGCATTTGGGGTCTGTCCCCATGTTGTCTTTTAGTTATCCCAAGTAATCAGTGATATGCCCTTAGCGGCTCCCCCAATCAAGGGGGCTTATAGCTCTACTTGGTGGGCTTTAACCCATGTTCTGGAATAATACATCAAAAGGCTTATGCATTTGAAGGTGGTGAGGGGTGGAGTGAGGAATAGTACTTCTGTAAAATGATAATGAGGTACTTTCCTTCCTTGTGCAGGAAGTGTTGTATGCGTGTTATGACTAACCTGTGTGGATGTGGGGAGAGAACTATGGTAAGAGGCACAGGGCCTCTAAGATACCAAAAAAAGAGCAAGGCAATTCCCTTTCAGTCCCTGGCTTAGCTTGGAGAGGGCAGCAATAAGACTTTCTTATTAGCAGAAAGGGAGAGAGAAAACCTGGGACCTCAGCTTCTTACAGAAAGCTCAGGTCAGGCTAAGGAAGCAGGTCCTTGAAAAGGGCTTCAAACTTCAAATTCTGTTCCTAAAGTAAAGCTTTACCTAGCTTTTTTTCCTTCTTGAGTTACAATAATTGACATATTCCTCCATCTGCCAAGGCCCAGGTATGTGATGCAGGGTGTGATAAAGACCAGCGGTTCTCAACCTTTTTTGTACCAAGACCCATTTGTAAACGTCAATGGCCAGTCCTGACCCAGTGCCCCTTACTCCCAACCTGGCCCTTGCCCCCAGGTCCCCAGTGCAGGGGGTGGGTGAGTGGGGCAGCGTGGGGTGTGCGTAGGGCATGGGAGGCCCCAGGCAACCCCTTGCAGGCTGGAACTCTGCCAGCCTGCAAAGGAAAAGTTAAGATTTCCCACATTTTTTCTCCTTTAAAGGAGAATCCATTTTTCAAGTTTGTTGATTCATTTTTCAAGTTTGTTTCTGACCCTTTCATATATTCTTGCTACCCACTTTTGGGTCATGACCCACAGGTTGAGAAAAGCTGATAAAGATGAATAAGGACTTCCCAGGCCTAGCAGGTTCTCACCTTCAGCCCCTTTTCTACAGCAGTGTTGGTCCTCTGAGAATGCTTGTAAGTGTGTAAGGAATCTCAAGCAGAGAGGAATGTTCCACTTGAGAGTTAATTCTTAAATGCTGCTCCAGACCTTTGTTGCTATATCCTCAATGATACTAATATGGTTTATAAACATGAGTACACAGTATCATCTGTATTGATTTTATTGCTAGTGAAAACACAACAGCACAAATTTACCAGGGATGAAACGTTAGACAGAGTTTATATTTCCAAGCCTTTCGCTGAGATTGAGGTATTTATCCAGTTTTCATAAACTGACTGCAGTAATTTTTTCGTGTAGGTGATTGGCCATTCCAAGTACAAAGAGTCCCAAAGAATTGCAGTCTTCCTGAGCATGCAAGATGAAATCCAGACAGAAGACATCATTAAGGACATTTTTAATCAGGGCAAAGAGTGTTTCATTCCACAGTACAAGCCCCAGAGCAACCACATGGATATGCTAAAGTTAGCATCAGTTGAAGAAATTTCTTCACTTTCTGTGACATCCTGGAATATCCTTCAGCCGAGTGATGATGACATACGGGAAGAAGCTTTGTCTGGGGGTGAGTGTTTTCTTTTGCTAACCTCAGTCCAACAATTAATCTCACTGAGCAAGAGTAATTTGGTGGTTAGTGGAGGTTAGCTAAAGGCAAAGGCAAACTGGTTTCTGGTTCTGGAAGTTGTAGAACTTTCAGGGTGGTGTCCATAGGTGTAAATGAGAGTGCTTTTAGAATCCTAAATCCTACAAATTGTTCTCCATGAATAAATCTCAGTGATTTAAAACACCAGTTTTATGCTTTTGGCTTTTCATAAGATAGTGTTAAAGTCAGTTTAGAGGTCAATATACAATTCTAGCCAGTGCTAATTTTACTGTCATTTATCCTTCTAAATCAAAGCCAGCTCCTCAACCTGATGTCTGCTTGCTTATAAATCTAAACATACCTGTTGCCTGTGTTCATGTTCCTTCTGTGTTTGTTTTCTTTAACTATTCTAGTGGACATCTTCACAGAGTATTCACAGATTTTTTAAAGAGTATTCATTTAAAAAAATGCATAATTCATGCTCAGAATCTGAGTTTGAGCTGTGCTCATCTAGGGTCTGGACACATGAACAGCTATGCTGTTTTACTGATGTTCATTTATTGATGTATGCTGGAAGGTAGGGGTAGGATTCAGAGTGGCTTAGCAAATTGGAGGATTTGAAAAAATTAGATTGAAAAATTAGACTGAAGAAATGTCATGAGGTTCAACAAGGACAAGTCCAAAGTCCTGCTCTTAGGACGTAAGAATCCCATGCATCGGTACAGCTTGGAGACAGAATGGCTAGGCTGGGGGCCACTTGGAGTTACCGTGGACAATAAGCTGGATATGAGTTAACCATGTGACCTTATTGCCAAGAAGACTAACAGCATGCTGGGTTGCATTAGTAGGAAACTAAGATAAGCTAAGGAGATTAGTAAGAGAGACATTGGGGACTTGGAGCCTCAATGAGATGGGAGTCTAGGATGGGTGGTTGTTCCTTAAGGAAACAATCCTCCGAGCTCAGAGGAAGTCAGTCCCAACACTAACCAAAGGGGGCAAGAGTGCTGAAAAGCCCCCTTGGCTCAGTGAGAGCATCCTGGAGGGCCTGAAGGCAAAAAAGGTGGCATACAATCAGTGGAAGCAAGGGGCTATCACCAAGGAGGATTACACCTTTGTTGCTCGTGATTGCAGGGAGGCAGTTAGGAAGGCCAAGGCAGAGACGGAACTAGGGCTGGCAACCAGAATTAAGGATAACAAAAAGTCCTTTTGCAAATATGTAAGGAGTAAGAAGAAGGCACCAGGTAACGTGGGGCCCCTTCAGGACAGGCTTGGCAATCTGGTGATTGCAGCAAAGGAAAAAACTGATCTCTTCAACGAGTTCTTTGCCTCCATATTTCTGAGCAGGGACTGGGACAACTCCTCCACTAGAATTACAGACAGGCTCAGTGGACACAATGCCATGCCTAGGGTCAGGGACAATCTAGTCAGGGAACTTCTGGAGGGGCTGGACATGTTTAAATCAGCAGACCCGGATGCTCTTCATCTGAGGGTACTGAGGGAATTGGCGGCAGTCATAGCAGGGCCCCTGGCACAGCTATTTGAGCACTTGTGGTGCTCTGACCAGGTCCCAAAGGACTGGAAAAGGGTCAGTGTGGTCCTCATTTACAAGAAGGGGAAAAAGGAGGACCTGGGTAACTATAAGCCAGTTAGTCTCACCTTGGTCCTTGGGAAGATCTTTGAGAAAATGATCAAGGTGCACATCTGGGGGGGGCAGCATGGGAGGTAATGCTCAGGGGCAACCAACATGGGTTCGCTGCAGGCAGATCCTGCCTGACTGACCTTGTTTCCTTTTATGACCAGGTCACAAAGTCCTTGGATGCGGGTGTTGAGGTGGATGTAGTCTACCTGGACTTCAAGAAGGTCTTCGACATTGTTTCTCACCAGATGCTCATAAAAAAAACTAGGTGACTGCGGCATTGATGCCTACACAGTCATATGAGTGGCAAATTGGCTTGATGGTAGCACCCAGAGAGTGGTGGTAAATGGGTTGTTTTCGACTTGGAGGGATGTGGGCAGTGGAGTTCCCCAGGGCTCGGTCCTCGGGCCTGCGCTATTCAAGATCTTTATCAGAGACTTGGAGGTGGGCATGTCCAAATTCACTGATGACACAAAGATGTGGGGAGAAGTGGGCACACTGGAGGGGAGGGACAGAATCCAGCTAGATCTAGACAGGTTACAGAGGTGGGTGGATGAGAATAGAATTAATTCAATGCAGACAAGTGCAAGGTGCTGCATCTAGGGAGAAGGAACCTGCAACATACCTAGAGGCTGGGGAACTCCCTTCTCAACAACACAGTGGCTGAAAGGGATCTCAGAGTCATTGCTGACTCCAGGATGGACATGAGCCGCCAATGCGAGGAAGTGGTCAGTAAGGCTAACCACACCTTGTTGTGCATCTACAGATGCATCACAGGCAGGTCCAGGGAGGTGATCCTTCCCCTCTGCAGCAGTGGTCAGGCCACAGTTGGAGTCCTGTGTCCAGTTCTGGGTGCCGCACTTCAAGAGGGATGTGGCTAACCTTGAGAGGGTCCAGAGGAGGGCCACTCACCTGGTCAGGAGGCAGCAGGCCAGGCCCTACAAAGATAGATTAAAGGGCCTGAACTTATTCAGCCTCCACAAGAGAAGACTGAGAGGGGATCTGGTGGCCATCTATAAACTCACCAGGTGGGACCAGCAGAAAATAGGTGAGGCTCTGATTCCCTGAGCACCACCTGGGATAACAAGGAATAAAAGCCACAAATTGGTTGAGAGTAAGTTCAGGCTTGATATCAGGAGGCATTACTTTACGGTTAGGGCTGCCAGGCTCTGGAATGGGCTCCCAAGGGAGATGGCCCTTTCCCCTAACTTGGGGGTCTTCAAGACAAGGTTGGATAGCGATCTGAGTGGGGTATTATGATCCCAGCACTCGTTCCTGCCCAGGGCAGGGAGCCAGATTCTGTGATCTGTTCAAGTCCCTTCTGACCCTAGAAACTAGGAAACTATGAAAGTTGCCAGCAGATTGGGGGAAGTAATTATTCCCCTTTATTCAGCACTGGTCAGGCCACATCTGGAGAACTGTGTCCAGTTTTGGGTCCCTCACTACAGAAAGGATGTGGACAAGTTGGAGAGAGTCCAACGGAGGGTGACAAAAATGGTTAGAGGGCTGGGGCACATGATTTATGAGGAGAGGCTGAGGGAACGGGGCTTATTTAATCTGAAGAAGAGAAGACTGAGGGGGGATATGATAGCAGCCTCTAACTACCTGAAGGGTGGTTCCAACAGAGGATGGAGCTGCACTGTTGTTAGTGGTGACAGATGGCAGAACAAGGAACAATGGTCTCAAGTTGCAGCAGGGGAAGTTTAGGTTAGATATTAGGAAAAACTCTTTCACTAGGAGGGTGGTGAAGCACTGGAATGCGTTACCTTAGAGAGGTGGAATCTCCATCCTTGGAGGTTTTTAAGGCCTGGCTCAACAAAGCCTTGGCTGGGATGATTTAATTGGGGATGGTCCTACTTTGGGCTGGGGTTTGGACTAGCTGACCCCCTGAGGTCACTGCCAACCCTAATTTTCTATGATTCTATCTGAATCCTTTGTCTGCTTATGGTCCACATTAAGTAGAATTTAAATCAGTGTTGCTTATCTTGAATGAACACATACCCCAGTATGTTTTACATAAGTTTTCTATGCCAGCATAAATTACAATGGGATGATACACAGACAGAAATGTAGCCATTTTATGGTAGTTGCACACAATACGGCTAATGGTATTTAACAGGCCTCTAGAATCAATGTAACCTGAACCAGTCAAGTTTTACTCCTGATTCTTTCAGGGCCAAGTCTTCATCCGTTCAGGAGAAGTAACCTTGTGGTTTTTATCATCTGTCTACTACTTTTTCCCCCCTGTAAACTCAGTTATGCTGGTATAAGTGTGTTATATATGTCCTCACTCAAGGTTAAGTCACAGTAGTGTAGTTGCACTTACTGTGAGATGGGAGTGGACAGATGAAATGGGTACAATGGATCAGCCTATATGCTATCTCAAACAATAGTTTGGATGCTGAAGTATGAAATCTACATGGAACTATTCAACTGTTACTTGCTTCCCTAAAGTGTGTCTAATGAATTACCATTTTATACATCAGCAGATTTAGGGACTTCTGATAGCGACCCTTAAAATTGCCAAAGTTCTATTAATTCAGCTTAGTTCAGCCACTTGGGACAAGCTACACGATGCATGATGAAATACAGTTAGCGGCATTTAACAGGCCTCTAGGAGACAACAGAAAGGGAAGACAGGAACATCTTGGGTGAAATTTAGCTAGAAAGGGGGCTACACAAGAACCACTGCAGCCCTTGTAGAAGAAGCCTGTCAAGGAAGACTTGCAATATGGCAGGGGCAGAGATCCAAGATGTTTTTTCACATGAATCTCCTGCCTCATGTTTAAAGTAACACTGAGGTAGTAGAATGGAGCTGGGCACATGTTTTTTCAAGTTTCAATATTTTGATGAATTGAACTGAAAGAAATTGTTCCTCTTTTTCCAACTAACTTTAATAGCAACATATATACACACTGCTTCTGGCACTTGGACTTTTTCCTCAACTTTTTCCTATGCTTGACCTCCATGGCACTATATTTCTATCTGTGTGTGACATCTTCAGATGATTCAGTAGTTCTCCTATTCACAGGCTGGAAGGACAGACATCCTTCCTCTTTCCCTGAATAACTTTTGGAAGTCTGGTAAGGGCATTTAGACCCTGATGCTGTTGCCTGATGAAACACAAACCAGACAGACCACTCCCAGCAGAAACAAGGACAATGCTTCTGCAAAATGCTGTTGCCATATTTTTCAATCTTCAGTACATTGGTTGGAACACAGGCTGCTTTGCTGCTACCCATATCCTTCTTGTTGGAATTATGCATGTATGAATCATTTATCTCCATAATTTTATCAAATACTGTGGTGATCTAAGGCATTTACATTGTTATGGATAGCTAACATGATGTTATAGTAGCAATGTTCCCATTGCTTGCATAAATTGTGATGTAATTTCTAAGAAATACCCTGCAGGTACATAAATAAGTTATGTTACCACTGACTACATCCATTTTACATGTCCAAAAACTCAGGTCTAGATGATCTATAAAAAAAATTTCCTTCTTACAAGTCTGGTTCCTGTGAAGGATGGCTTCATATCTATTCTGTGTGGAGTGTTCATAGTTCTTGGGTATGGTTTACAGGTTATATATTGTACATAGAGATACTTCTGTTGTTAAAGCCCTTTGTAAAATCAGTATTGTTCTATTTACATCTTGACAGCACAATGTATTACACACATTATTGACACAGATCATAGCAGTTTCTCTGGTGGAAGTCTTTCATCCTCTTTACCACGTATGAATGACACCATCCATTTGTCACTTGAAGTGTTGCTGTCTTGGCCATTGTAAGTACTAAGCAACATAATGAGGAAAGGTGAAAAAGCTCATCCTTTGTGGTAAGCATATGTGTACAATGCATGACTTGGTCCATTTCTAGTCAGACCTATTCCATGTTAGTACAAAGACTTTGAGATGCATCTGCACTGACATTTTCCATGCTCCTTTTTGGAACAATCCAGGAGTATAATCTCTTCCCAATACATCCCAATTTATATGTGCAAATCTCTAACCACCATGCGTAAAATATGCACTGAAGGGAGCCATTACACTGTGTGTTACTTGCTCTAACTATTAATTTTGTTTAAAGTCCATCTGGATTACAGTGGCTGGCTGAACAGCAGCCCATGGTAGAAATCTGTTTCATGACTTTAGGAGGAATAAACCGGATAAAGCAAAAGCTCTTGTATATAGACATACAAGTGACAAAGGACAAAAGAATGTTTCCTTATCAGCTTTCATGTCCTTGTGTTTTAGTGTAGTCCAGTGAATTAAGCCCTGGACTGGGAGTGATGAGAGACAATTCTGTTCCATTTTGCCACTGATCTTCTGTGGAAACTAGGGAATGTGACTTGATTCCTCTACTTTGTTTTTCCTTATCTGTAAATTGGCATAATGTTACTTACCCACTGGGATAGGTCGTCCATGCCTCTTTTTGTTGGTACTACCCAGTCTACTCCACCTCCTACTTATTGCCTGCCATAATTTTGATGGTAACCACCGTGTGTTTAGAGGGAGGCTGCCCTTGAGAAAGGGATAGTCCTTTTCTGGGTACCCTAGGACTATTATCATGGCCTCCCAGCCAGTCCCTAGCTAGCCCATACCTGACTGGTGGTTCCCCATCTGGCCCTTTGTAGGGACTCTTTTTCTCTTTCTCTTTTTTCTACCCAGAATCAACACAGGGCCCCTCAGGCCCCACCCCTTGTTTGAGCTTCAGCCTTTTCAACTTCAGCCCTCTTTCTCTGGCTGAGACCCTATGGCTCAGGTCCATTATTTCGGGCCCTGGATCTCTAGGCCTCAATGGAGGGTACTTGCTGCTTGTGGTCTTCTCCACCTCTACAGCCACTTCCAGTCCTCCAGTATAAAACTAAAACAAAAAAATGCAAGCAACTGCTTTAAACTCCAACTGTCAAAGCCCCTCCTCTGAGTTGTCATACCACTGCCAAGCCACCTCCCAGCTCTCTCGGTCTCTCAGCCCTTGGAGTACTTGCCACAGCCTGCAGCTCCCACTCCCCACCAGCCTGAGCTGTCAGGAGCTCCTCTTCCTGCAGAGTTCGGGGCTGTGCTGCATCTGCCTCAGGGGCCCAGGCTTATATCCTGGGCTTCCCCCCTTCTAGCCAGGTGCTGTCCTGATTGGCGGTAGGTATATCCCTTTAGCCTCCAGAGAAGCTTACTGTTATTTCTCGGGCTAAATTGTAGTGGTGTCCTTGCTGCCTAACCAGACAGCTAGCTTCACCATATGCACTTGCAGTTTATGGGTTTCTAGCTGCCTACTCCCATTCAGCTAGCTCATAATCTGCTCTCTTCCCCCACCTGGGAGCATCCTTTTTTCCCCTACAAGACTCAAAAGTTTGAGTCCTGGGAGGAGTCTTCTCCTTTCTTGTCTCCCTCTGCTGTGCAAAGGTAACAGGGTTTGGGTTCCCTGTTACACCTGCTATTGTAAAAGTGCTGTGAGATTTAAGGATGAAAATTGCTAGATAAAAGATAAGTTGTTATTATTGTCAGTGGGTGCATCTACACGAGATGCTTCGAGCATAGTAGACTAATTCTACTATGTATTAACACAGTGGGCAAAACCTGTGCTAATGCACAGCAGTATTAGTCTACTGTGCATTAGCATCATCAAAAAAGCAGGTACTGGTGCTCATGTGCAGTAATGCTGATAATGGCACATTTATGTAGTACATGTAATTACAGGTACCAAATGTACCTTAATTACGGTTCATTAATGAACGTGTAGATGTACCCAGTATGACTTAAGAACCCTTATCAGTGTTGATATCCTGGATATGTTTATATTTGTGTGCACCTCTTTTGAAGACTTGCACATCAGAAAATATATATATATATTATGCATTTTATTTCATCTTAAGCTTGTGTCTTATGGTGTTTTATTTTCAATATTTTTCCATTGATCTCAGTGGGATCCTGTGGCTTCTTTATGCTCTTCAAAGTCAGGCTTGTGGCTGAATATGGGCTTAGGGATGTTACAATATCTTGGCTCCTAGACATTAATCCTGAATAGTCATTAACAAACACAGACAGACTGATAGTTGAGGTAGGCGTCATACATTATAGATATGTTTTAAATGATTCAGTTGAGGGAGAGTTTAAATATACAAAGGACAATTAGGCATTTGGCTTCCACTTGGTTTCTGTGTGTGTGTGTGGGTGTGTGTAAAGCATTCAAGCTAAGAGATGCCAGCATTCAAGTGTAGCCACCTTGTGTTTGCATGTCTGTTGATGTGATAGTGTACATTTTTGTCCATAGGACCCCTGCCTCATTCATCACCTAGATTGGCTGATGTTTACTTTAGGACCAGCTATTCAGTTTTTTTTTTCTCCTCCTTGTTCAGTGTACAGCCCAAGGCTGTATTCAGTGCAACTAAGCCTTATGGGCTTTTCTGTGCTATTCATCTCCAGTATCTGAGCTTTCCACAAATGTGAACAGGAGTTTGCTGGAGCAGAGGAATGGTGAGATTTGGGAATCTTGGGTTTCATTCCTCATTATACTGTCAGTCTCCTTGCCTAGGCAGTCCAGGTCTCCTGTCCTTGAGATCACTAACCCATAGAAGTTAGGAACAGACATTACAGAAGAGCCCTTTTAAGTTTGGTAGTCTGGTTTGTGTGCTCGGTTGTTCTGTTAGGAATGGCACCTGCAGAGCCTGGGTGGGGTTTTGGAAGCTGTGAAAAGCACAAGCATGATCACTGGGATCTTCAGAGATTCTCATCATTGAATATGAACAAGTGTCTACTGAGTCTATGCAAACTACAGTTTTTCCAGAGTTTATAACTTGGACAATTTTAGGTGGGTTTTAATGAAGATGGCAAAGGCACATTCCTGACACAAAGGCCACCTTCTTGTCATATTAAGTCTCTCCTCCAAAGCACTGAGGCACTAGATCTTTTCAAAGGAATGCCCCTCCCTTTCCCCCCCCGGCTTATTCTGGGAAACAAGTGAACTCTTTTGGCTGGCGTTTTCCACCCAAAAAAATAAAAAGTCAGCCTGAGGCAAACACCTGGCATGAAAAATTTCAGCCTATTCAGATAAAATGGTCCAATAACAATTCAGATAAAGTTGGCAAACTTAGAAGCAACTAGAAATCCACAGGGTCTGCTGATGAGAAGTGCTGAGCAGTCTGAAGAATGGTTAGTATCATCAGCCTTCTCTATACATAACACGCTGTCTCTCTTGACCAGTAGTTCTCAACCATGTTAGACTCCAAGCACCCGTTGGAAAATATCAGCTTTAAAATTTTTCTCTCTCATTTTTTTTAATGCCAGAAAATACTCAGAAAGACCACAACAGGTCAGAATGTGTTTAACACTATGCATTCCTGTTTGCAGTCTCTGGGTTTATCTGGGTTATCCACTGTGGCACCCTGGTTGAGAATCACTGCAGTAGGCAGACAGATGTGCATAGCATATACAGCTATGAATATCTCATTATAACATACTATAACTATATTCCTGTAAATACCTGTGTATATACACATAGGGGTGTGTATCTATTTTAATAAATACCTTATCTCAATAGTTATTTAATAAATTAAGAATGGACTCTTAATCTTAAATGCATATTATTATTCAATAATTAGGTCCAAAAGTTTCAGAATTCTCTGTACTGGCAACTTGAATGACTTGTTACCTAATTAGGGGTGCAGCGATAGCTATTTTGGGTGCCGATACTGATAGCTGATTTTTAAGGAGGCATATTGGCCAATACTGATCCGATTTCTGATACAGCTGCATGCAGCTGGTAAGTCCATTGTGGTGGAAAGGGAGGGTGGAGGGAAGGGACACGGGGAGGCAGATCAACACCCCCTGCGCTCCCTGGATGAGTGATGGCTCCGTCCGGCATCCCGTCTCAGCAGGACAGTGTCTGCCCTTGCTCCACTTCCTTACCGTGGGGGGCGTTGATCTGCCCTGCCATGCCCCTTCCCTCCTCCCTCCCCTTCCAGCACAACGGACTTACCAGCTGCACGCAGCTCTCCATGCTGCCTGGCTGTGCTCCTCACTGCCTGTGTGCTGAGCTGTGCCTGCGCACATGCATGAGCATTTATTGGCCAAATTATCGGTTGCATCAGGCTGATTTCCAATACAGCCAATTTTTTTATATCAGTGCCGATCTGATCCTGGACCACTGTATCAGTACACCTCTATACCTAATAATTGCAAAATTAATATTGTATCCTCAAAATGCTTACAAGCAATTTGCTAGCTAATAAATATACAACATACAACAAAATCAGACAGACTATGAAAGTACCAAGATACATTCTCGTCAGCTTATCTTTACATTGCTTCTTTGTCACCTGTCTTTTGCCAGTCCTTTGTCTTTTATTTTTTCTTAAGACCTTCAGGTTTGGGCTGCACCTTTAGAAGTCCTAGAACAGTTTGGGCAGTTTTGTAACATATAATTTTAACGTATTCGTGCTGGGAGGACACAGGAAACTTAGTTTATTGCTGGTATATTGGGGCTATGCACACTAGTTACTATGACCCCATTGAAAGGAAAATGGCTGGATACTTCTCATTTACAATTGCACCAACCCATTTGTAACTACTTTGAAATTATTGCTGGTGGGTCATTAGCCCCGTATTAGACTCTGTCACTGGGAACTGCCCTGCAGAAATATTTTTTAGCCACAAATGGTTTGTTCCAGCCACCTTTACACTCCTGCTACTTATTTATACTTTCAAAATGCCACACTCACCACTTTCACAACTTTGAGGGCTAAGATCAGCTGAGAATTTTAGCAGCTTAATATTATAGAGACCTTTTAGCACTGGGATACCTGGAATGGTTATCTATCCTGACTGTATTACGCTGAGGTTGAAAATCAAAAGTGGCATTTTTCTAAAATGTAAGACGTTGAATTTAAAAAACAAACAAACAACCTATGCACCAGAGATACAAGGATTTTGAAATACAAAGCACATAAGGGGGTTTAAAAAATAGAAAATGACAAAAAGGGAAAGCACTGTAACTGGGAGCAAAGTAAATATCTTAATATGTCACTTCAGATCCATTAATTGTTTTATATCAATATATGAAGGTAGAAGAGTGATTTATAGAACAATATGAATAATTTTGAGATAAGATGCATAGTTATAGTACCTTGGAGGTTCCTGGAACAGTTTTAAATAAGATGTGTTCAGATTGCCAGAGAAATGGAATGTAGATATGTTGGAAGCAATGATATTAAATATCACTGCAAAGTGGAAAAACAGAAAATGCTCCAAACAAGACTGTAAAGTGATTGAAGGCACTATTAGATTTTCTTCCCCTCTGGGAGACTTGATTAAAACTTACAGTATAATATATGTCAAGGAATAGATTATAATTTAAAATCTCTTTGCACTGGTCATAAAAAAGCACAGCTGAGACCATGCCATGAAACAAAATTGAAAATCAAGGCTTAGTTCTTAATGTAATTTATTTTTTAATGAAATGATTTAAAGTTTGGAATGAACTTCTACTTGAAGACAATGAGCCGTAGGATTGTGATATGCATAAGAAGAGCAAATTCAGTGCTAGTGAGGCATGAACATTCCAGCCTGAGTTCTCTGGTGGAGAGATACCATTTCCTTCATAACAGAGGAAGTACCACCCTGAGTGGAGCTAGTGGTCCATCTAATTCCTGCTTCAGAGACTCACTCACAGAGATTCCTGCCACTTACTCTGTGGCAAGAAGTTCCACAGAGTATACCCCTGCAATAATGCAGCCATAGGGGAAATTTGTTTCTAACCCTTCATCAGTCAACAAGTGGCTTATTCCCTGAAAGACAAAGCTGTTCCTTTCTTGCTTTAAGTAACCATGAGTGCTCTTATCATCTGATGCCTCCTGAGTCTGGGGGGCCACCAGCAGGACAATACTAGGGTGGGGGGGTCCCCCAGCAGCCAGTTGAACCAATCTCAGGGGTGGCATGAGCGCTCTCTGTGCCCCCTACCACCTGGAGCACTCGCTCTCAGGGGGAGCACCAGCACTCTCGGGGGGGGCTCATGCCCCCCCATGTCTCCCCTCTACGCATTGCCTATGCTTATCATTCCTTTAAGTGTTTAATTTAGTTATATTTAATTGTACTAAGCTCTTATGTTAGTATTACCTGGTGGCAAAGAGTTCCATGGGTTGATTTGGTATGCTTTATAGCAAACGTATATTTTACTTGATCAGTTTTAAATTTGAGGATACTCTAAGGCAGCAAATTTCCATTCCGAGAGGGCAGATATGATGATCTGGTTGACCTTCCCTAAAGCACTCATTATTCCTTTATGGTAATATCATTTCATCATATGCTGCTATCATGTTGTATCCTGTGCAAACTAAACCGTTCAATATTTTCCTCCTCCTCCCATATGGACATTTTCTTGGCTCTCTAATTTTTTTCCTGCTGGAATTATTTTTTGTAATGTTTTCAAATGTCATCTTCTGAATTCCTTCTGTGAAAGTAGGAATTACATATCACTTAATTCTACACTGAATTGAACCAAAAGTATTTTGCAGTGAGACTGATGTAGTAAATACCTCTGGAATATTAGCCTATGAAAGAAGATAGACCCAAGTACAGACCATCAAAAAGCCTGAGGCTGAATCAGTTCAGTCTTCTCAGGTTAGTCTAAGCTGCACAGACTGAACCGATAAGCAAGTGAACAGACATTTACCTTCAATTCTGGAAATGTAGCCACATGCCTGAAGTGGCCCAGGCCAGAAGCAGGGGAGCACAGTTCCCTGCTGGGCTGGAGCAGACAGCATGGATCAAAGCTAGGCTGCCCACCCTGCAAAGCAGGGTTTGTGGGAGAGGTGCAAAGCGTGCTGGGGACTGTGGGTTAACTTGAATCTAGAGGGGACCTGGGACAGAAGTTCAATAAATTGATTTAATGTAGATGTGTTAAGTCTGATACTACATCCATCCATGTTTATCTTAAATCACTTTCAAAATGTCCAAAACCAATTTATGTATACTGAACTTCTTTTGTGTTACAGATTTGAATGGGCTTCTGATCACTTATACTGGTTTAAGTGTCGTTTCTGTCCCTAGCCCTAAAGTTCCTTAAGGCTTTAAAAGGTTGCTTTATTTTGTAACCATTCTGAAGTGTTGCATTGGCATTTGCCTTATGGCATATGTCTTTGTTAGGACACCCAGAAAGATTACTTCTTCCACAATCAATTGAAGTTTAAAGAAAGTGAAAAGAGCATAGTAAAAGGCTTCAGATTCCCTGTAAGTGGCACTGAAGTGTTTTATTTCCAAGAGGGTTTATTTGACAATAATGTGAACAGAAACTCTGTTATTTTCTTGGTGCTGTTTCCTAAATACTGGAGTCTTTCAAAAGAAAATAACACGTTAGCTTCTGTTCCAGAATATGGCCTGGGACCTATGTCAAAGTAGCAGGGGAGAAACATTAACATGTCAGTACCGTTGTTCATCAGGCCAATTTAAACAGAGTGATTTGCTCTTCACCCTTTTTCTGCTGAAAAATTGGTTTTGATTGTGATTTTTGGAGGAAATGTAAAGTCTGGAAAGGGAGCAGAGCAGAGCTTGTATCCTTCTTTGTCCCCAGAAAAGGATGATACACATAACAATAGTGGATGTTGACCCACTTTGCCCACTCTGGCCACTGGCATATCCTAACCTGGACACAGACATACCATTAAATCACAGAATCATAGAACATTAGGGTTGGAAGGGATCTCAGGAGGTCACATGTAGTCCAATCTCCTGCTTAAAGCAGGACCAGCCCCAGCTAGATCATCCCAGCCAGAGCTTTGTCTAGCCAGGTTTTGAAAACCCCCAAGGATGGAGATTTTACCACCTCTCTGGGAAACCTATTCCAGTGTTTTACTACACTCTATCACGGAGTGGGATCCTAGTGGTGGCCATGATCTCCTGTAGCGCCCCCTACCGTGCCAAGTTTACTTTAAAGCACCCTCATTCTCGCCCACCATGTCTTGATCTTTTATATATATATATATATAATATATAAAAAAAGGGAGGCTGCCTCTTGTATTCTTGGACACAGTTCTACTCCTGTGCATTAGCCATGTTGCACTAACGGGTGTTCCTGCGCCCCCAGCCTTATGGGCTATGCGTGGCTCCAGCCGCCCCTTTACTACTCCCCAAGCCTCGCTGATGTCCCAGATGTTGTTCGGACTGTCTGGCTCTCTGCGCTCTCTCTGGCGCTTGGGCTTTCCGTGGCCCTCGTCTCACAGCTGCGCCCCCTTTGCTCTGGGGCTTCTCACGCTGTGGTGGGCTCAGGTGACCATAGCCATGCCTGGCCCCAGTTCTCCTCCTTGGGGGTCTCAAACCCCCCCACAGATGGGCTCAGGTGGCCATAGCTGTGCCTGGCCCTTTGCTCTAGGGCTGGGGCCTGCACCCCCAAAATGCTGTGCCCTCACTGGCGCTGGAGTCAGTACCCCCAAATGCTGTGCCTTCTCTGGCACCTTTCTTGCTGCCCCTCTCTTTGGGGCTAGGGTTCCCACACCACCATGGGCCCCCAGTGAGGCCTCCTCCAACTCCTAATAGCCTCACCCAAACCACTGGTTGTAAACAGCAAACAGAAACTCAAGCCTCTTGGCTACAACATAAATTTGAGCCACTTGGCTATAACATTAGTTCCGCCACATCAGGGGTGCTCTATCCCTCCCCCAGTCTCACAGCTATACCTGCAGTCTAGCCTCTCCTCTTTGGTCAGTCTGGCAGAGCTCCTTCCTCTACAGCTGCTAGCAGGGAACTCCCTGCTTGGCCTCAGCCCTGGGGTTTATATAGGGGCCAGGCCCTGCCCCTTCCTGTCAGCTGACTTCTACTGGTTGCCCTGGCAACCCTCAGCTGGGCTCCTTACTTGCTGCTCCACAATTAGCAGGCATCTCAGCGCCCTGCTACACCCTCCTAGTGAGAAAATTCTTCCTAATATCTAACCTAAACTTCCCTTGCTGCAAATTGAGACTGTTGCCCTAGACCACTAGACCAGACTGGGGAACTCCCTTCTCGTCAGTACAGAGGCAGAAAAGGATCTGGGAGTCATCACTGATGCCAAGCTGAACATGAGCCGGCAGTGTGGGGACACGGTCAGGAAGGCCAACCGCACCTTTGTCATGCATCCACAGATGCATCTCGATCAGGTCCAAGGAGGTGATCCCTCCCCCTCCATGGGACACTGGTCAGGCCACAGCTGGAGTACTGCGTCCAGGTCTGGGCGCGGCACTTCAGGAGGGATGTGGACAACATGGAGAGGGTCCAGAGGAGGGCCACTCGTATGATCAGGGGGCAGCAGGGCAGGCCCTATGAGGAGAGGCTACGGGACCTGAACCTGTTCAGCCTCCACAAAAGAAAGCTGAGGGGGGATCTAGTGGCTTGTTACAAACTGGCCAGAGGGGACCAGCAGGCACTGGGGGAGTCCCAGTTCCCCCGAGCACTGCCAGGAGTGACTAGGAATAACGGTCACAAGCTGGCAGAGGTTAGATTCAGGCTAGATATCAGGAGGCACTACTTCACTGTCAGGGCGGCTAGGAGCTGGAACCAACTTCCAAGAGAAGTGGTGCTGGCCCCTACCCTGGGGGTCTTTAAGCACCTTGCTGGGGTTGTTTGACCCCAGTACTCTTTCCTGCCCATGGCAGAGGGTCGGACTTGATCTACTCAGGTCTCTGCCAACCCTACCAGCTATGAAACTATGAAATATCTAGTGTGATAAGATCTTTTTTCTCAGCCCATTTAATCTCATTCTGTCTGCTGAGAGGTAGGCCATGCGGTGATCCTGTTAATTTGCAGCACATTTCTATTCCTCTATCCTGGGTGCTAGGAGAGTCCTAGACTCCTGGAGGAGGACTCCTGACCTCCCAAGCACAGAATGGCAGTGCAGCTGCTGCA
The DNA here is from genome assembly GCF_052110815.1 of Crocodylus siamensis. Classification (NCBI taxonomy): domain Eukaryota; kingdom Metazoa; phylum Chordata; order Crocodylia; family Crocodylidae; genus Crocodylus; species Crocodylus siamensis. Next base: position 15,287,873 of record NC_143409.1, on the reverse strand, counting down.
CCATGTAAGGTTATCACTCAGCGTTGGCACGGCTCAGTTATTCCAGCTTGTGCGGACTGCAGTTTCTTTGTGTATGTGTGATGCAAACGTGTTTCCTTGGGATGAGAGGGAGATTTGCCAAACTAACATATTTGTTCTCCAAAGTGCTGTGAAGAGATTTCACCGGCAGGTGTCAGTATGCTATAGATTTACTAGTGTGAACTGGTGTCATTTTTGCTGTGTCCTGTAATTAAAATCTCACTTAGGCATTGCAATCACACACAGAGATCAAATGTTCCAGCCTAATGTCTCAAAAAATCAGCCATCAGGGGAATGTGGGTAGCAAGCCCAAGGATGATAACTTTTCTGAAGCGGCTCCCCTGTAAAAGGTTTGTTTGTAAGAAACCATTGCGCTCAAAGCAGCAGCAATTCTCTGAGCCATGGTGATGATAAAACATGTCTGACATGTACAGCAGCAGTGCTGTCACCTGCAAACAAGCCAACTGTACATGCATAATAAACCCTGCCATGTAAATATTCCTCACTTTTCTATCCTGTGGACTAGCTCTTTCACAGCAGTTATGTTTAGGAGCTTGAGCAGAAATTAATGCCTTACATCATACTTGTTTATATTTTATGGGCAATTCAGCTGTATTTTTATAATTGGGTACCTATTGTCAGGGAGGGCTGGCTCAGCCGTGAAATAAACATATTGACAGTAACACTGACTGGATGATCCCCATAGCTACCTAGATCTGCCACCTTCTAATCCTTTTAATTGATTTTAAAATGAACAAATAATAATGCAGAGAAGGAAAATGGTGGTGACACAATAAATGTGCGTGCTCACACACACAAGGTGTACATTTTTAAATTTGATTAACCAGAAATACAAATATAACTAATCAGGCCTTAACAAAGCCCATGCACAAGATCCTAATCTGCTTGTCATAACAATCCCAGCATTAGCCCTTCAAAATGTCCAGGCAAAAGTTCCTGTAAGCAGAAGATTTAGCAGTCAGCATTTGCTGATATAACAAAATGTATCAGTATGCTGCAGGGTTGTGGTTACACAGGTTTGTCCTCCACCCCAGGCACGTGTACATGTTCATTAATGTGCCGTGCCTACTGTGCATTACATTTAGTACTTGCAAAAGGAAGTACTAAATAAATACACAGTAGGCTGCCCTCCTGCACATTAGTGCGAACACATGCTTTTTTGGTGACAGTTAATGCACAGTAGACTAATACTACAGCGCATTAGTGTAACAGCACGGTTTTTGCCATGACTGTAATGCACAGTCAATCAGTCTACTGTGCATTAAGCATCTTGTGTAGATGTGCCCACTTTGGAGTTACCCTTCAAGGTACTTTGCTGGTTTAGCACTGCATTTTGCCCCAGGTGCAAACCCTTGGAGCCAGAAAGCTGTCACTACCAATGTTTTCCTGATCAAGCTGTTCTAACATCTCTGCTCAGGACCGCAGGAACAAATAACTCACCTGTCAGAGGAAGAAAGAAATATTAAGGCAAATAAGCAAAACATTCCTAAGCAACGCTTTCCGCTATGTTCTGGTTGGCAGTGAGTGAGAAAGGCTGGCCTTCCATGGTGCACACTGTATTAACAATGCTAGAAGGATAAAAAAAAATCTTCCAGTTTATATTTCTGCCGGCCTCGACATTCTGCAGGTTCACAGCGAGACACGAGAAACTTTGGATCTGAATTCTCACATAGCTTAAATCATAAGTGAAATGAGCATGATAGTTTAAGCCAAACCCCGAATGCAGTCTTTTCCACACATGAAAGAATGAGAGTTTTAACACTTGGTCTGAATCTGACATCACCAGAATTCCCCATCCCAAATAAAAGGGCATTTACTGGTAGGGTTGATTAGGAATGTCTGAGCAGTGCTGACACGTATTGTGCTTTTCTCCAATCAGGGCTGCGAATCTCTCACCTCTATCAGCACAAAATTAACAAGGTTTTTTTTTAAACAGAAAACAAAATGGAGTTAGGATGTTAACTTGATCTTAGCATAATGGAACAGAAGCTGAACAAAGTGTGTTATTATTAGTTGAGGCTTTATTAACAGGCAAAGTATTGCCACACATTTGCTTTAAATCTGAATGGCTGATGGTGATCACGCAGCATCGCCGGGAGAGGAATAAATATTTTATTAAGCCATAGTTCAGAAGGGCAAGCATGAGTTGTGAAGACAAATGTTTCATGCTGACACAAAACATTGACATGGATGAGTAGATGGATAAAAGCTGAGTTGCTCAGTGCCAGTTTGTAGATTCTGCTGAGTATCCTGTTTTCTGCAAAATATGTTATTGAAGTAATAACAAAAGATATTTAACTCACTCCAAGTCATTGCATTGGATGAATAAACCCTTGGGGACGCTGAATGTATAAAGGCATAATATTCCATTGGGTTCTTATTGAATTCTACTGCTTAGTAACAATGTAAATGCATGACTTCACCAGCTCTTGGGCAAGGTCTTGCCTGTACTGGAATCAGTGTAATTCCATTGTGGGGGAAGGAGATAGGGCCTCCAGGGAGCATGCCTTGTAAGATTTGGAGCCCACCTGTTTCAGAGATCTCAGGGGCACAGTTGGTCTAATAAAAAAAAGAGAGCTGGGGTAAAGGACTATAGATCCCATGTGATGTGAACCCCTGCCATCCCTAGCTGCACAAGGAGTGGGGCCTGAGCGTCATGGTAGTAACTCTGGTCTGAAGTTGTACTAGCATCAGTAAGCAGTAATGCAGTGGTTCTGCACCCAAGATCCAAGCCATTCTTCCCCACCCCACCTCCAAGAAACTCTCTCACCTACTGTGCAGTGGGCTTTAGGGAGATGTGGAGCTGGAGTGATTACAACTTCCAGGACTCTAGAACCCAGTATGCTGCTTAGCTTTGTCAATAAATAAAATGCCAATGAACCGATGGGGAGAATACAGACCAGAACAGCATGCACAACAGTTGGGCCTTGCTAAGAGCAGCAGGAGGCATTAGGTCATCTAGCACTTCTTGCTCAGTTAGGCCCCAATTCAACAAAGCATCTAAACATATGCTTATGTCCTATTAAAGAAAATGGGACTTCAGCAGGTGCTTAAAGACCTGATCTAAAGCCAACTGAGTTCAATGGAAAACTCCTATTGACTTCAATGGGCATTGGATAGATGTCTTTATTAAATGGGTTCCCACACAGCTTTAGTGAGCTCAGTCAAGGTCTTGATATTTAACAGTTCTGATTCTGAGCTGCTGTTCCTTATTGGGACGTGCTGGGTAAAACATAGGTGTCTCTTGGGACTTCATACCTAAGAAACAAATGTGCATTCATAGCTGGAATAATTACCATGATTATTAACACAATAAATAACCCCTGCCAAGGTGCTTTGAATCCTGCACAATTAAAAGCAATTACAATATCAGTCATCTGCAGGGAAAGGAAATTAAATAATCATCATTTAAAATGAGCTTGGGTTTTTTCTGTGCAATCAAATATGAGTTTTAAGCCCATCACTTGAATGTATTTACTGCCATAAGGGTACTATGCTAGGATGTGCTCTAGAAAAGTTGGTAAGGAAAGTTGCTTAAAAAAATAAACAAACCTATGATAGAAGATAAAAGACCCAACTGATTTTTTCTGGAAACTGTGTAAGTAACTTGTTTGTTATATTTCACCCGTGGTTTGTTATGTTGCCTCAGCCAAGTAGAATCAGTGGAGCTGGGGCTGATTTAGCGCAGTTGAGGACCTGCCCCTTTTGTATTTTACTGCTTGCCATTTCCAGGGCAGCAAGGATTCATGCTGAGATTCTGGTATTGATTTTTTAGCGCTGTACCACAAGAGCTCACATGAGTTATTGGAGTGGAATTTTCTTTCTGTTTAGGGGATGGTTTCTGCTTTTCAGCAGACTGGCTGGGGAAAAGTTGAGAAACATAATTGTTTATGTCTGTGTAATCACTTGCATTACTGGAAGAAGTCAGGGTAATTGGTTCTGAATGAATGGCTTTTTTTCAAATTGCTTATCAATTGCAGCAAGGGGTAATGTTTTTTGTCTCCTCGCTCATTAGATTCAGGAGACAACAATACCTGGGATGCTGGTGTTCATAAACAACACCTCTCCCAGGGGTAAAAATATATATTATAGGACATGAGTCCCAGGCACAGTGTCCTCTAAGAGCGTAGCACAGGGTTTCCTGCCTATGGATCCTTCAGGTTGTCATCAGTATAGATTGCTTTAACTATTTGCATTTCCTGCCTATCATTTAGCCTGGAGAGCAGACAGATGGTTTCCTCTGAAAGTGATCCATACCATCCCTGGAGCAGTTTCCCGGTCAGGATGGTGGGGCTGCTTTTTCACCATTGATTTCAACAGGCACAGAATTTGGTCCTGTAATGAGCAGATATTTCCTTTACTTTGTAGGCTCAGTTAGTTCAAACTCAAAGAAGGGAAAGAGCAAACTCTGCAGTACCAGAGACTCTGCATGTTTAAAGATTTCCACCAGAGCCCAGGAGCCAAAGGCTTTATCTGAAATTGAAAGCTGGAGCATTGGAGTTATTAATAACTGCAGCAGCCATGCTGATGGTGAATGGCCCATTGCAAGGAAAAGGGCCCTTAGCCAAGCACCATTGTTACTTGTCAAATAAGGTAATAGATATTTAGTTAAGTATATTATTATGAATTTATGGGCATTGTAGCTTTGACTCCTCAGTCAAGAACCAGGATTCCCTTGTGACAAATGCTGTACAAAAGTAGAACAAAATGACGATACCTACATTCTAAGGAGATGGAATTAATAAAAAAAGAGCAAAGAGCATCTGTACAAAGTTTGGTTGGGATTGCAGAGCACTGCAGCATCAGGGGGCTGTGGGTCAGGAGTGACAGGCATCAGAAGAGATGGAGGGGGCTGCAGGTTGGGAGTGAGGGGTACCAGCATGGCCCAGGAGGCAGGGTGTTGTGGGTTGGGAGTGAGGGACACTGGCAGGGCCAGGAGGGGCTGTGGCTTCGGACTGAGGGGCAATGGAATGGGCAGGGACAGAGCACTGGCATATCACTGCCCCTGCCCCCCAATCGTATAAGCCGCTCCCTTGACAGGTGTCCTCTTTTTTTGGAACTGGAAATATGGTAACCCTAATTTAACATCTCCATTTATTTGTTAGAAATGGGGATGCCGTTGATAGCTTGATCTTAGGTAAATTTTTCAAAAACACCTAAGGGACTTACAGACCTTTGTCTCATTTTCAGAAGTGACTTTGAGCTGGTCTCCATGCAGAAGCTATTACAGAGTAAGCCAGGGCATGATTTTCTAACCCTAGGTTTCCAGATCTAGACAGTCTATGCAAGAGGCAAGGATTTCTTAGGGTGATGTCTTTTATTGGACCAACTATGTAGTTGGGATAAAATTAGATAAGATTTCAGATGTCGGGCATTCTCTCTCAGGTCTCTGATTATAGAAAGCTAGACTCAGCAAGTTAAGCATGGCATAGGTGAGGGGCTGAGAGAAATTCTCAAGTGCAGCAGACACACAATTAACAAAAGAAAACACACTGAGTACCGAGAGATCAAGGCATATCAAAAGAGAGAATTGGGGAGTCAGTCTCATCTTCCTTATGTGGGAAGTATTTAGGAGTTGGATACATTATAATGAGGCATAAATCCAATATCAGTGTTTAGTCCTTGGTTCTTAGTATCTAGCAAGCTTCTGATTTTTCGTTCCCAAGTTTGCCTTTTAAAGGTATTGGATAGATTTCCCTTGAGCACAAGGATAGTGAGATCAGAGACAGAATGGTTGTTCTGTGAGTAGTGTACTCCTAATGGTGAGTGTATGTCTCTGCCATTTATATTTTTCTGTGAGAGTTCATTCTCTTGTGTAGTTGTGAAGTGCAAAGTGGCAGACTTGACTATCACAGCTCACTTTGTGGGGACTTTCCCCACATAAAAAAGCCAGCATGTGAGAGCTGGACTTGGATGGGGGCTAGGGAGAGAAGTTACACATAAAATGGTTTAAATCATGAGAAACTGGTTTAAACCTGTAACAGAACAGAAGCTTAGTGCACATAAACTAGTTTAAAAATGGCTGAAAGTGTTTTAAGATAAACCTGGTTGAATGTAGTATCAAACTTAACTGATTTGGGTCAAAGTGGTTTATGAAACTTCTGTCCCAGAAGCCTTCCTGGTTTTAGTTAAATCAGAGTCCCCCAGCATCCCAGCATGCTTTCCAGCTGTGGGCTGTGCTGTGCTGTCTACTCCAGCAATGAAGGGTTGGAGTGTGGGGGTGGGAGGCAGGGATTGCCCCCCCAGCAAACCCCAGCCGGGGCCTGGAGCCAGGAAGGGTGGTTAAACTTCCCTTCTCCCACGTACAGAGCTGCCTGCCCTGCCCTACTCTGCCCTGCTAAAATCTTACTGCTGGCTGTGACTGTGGACTACAAGTCCCAGAGGCACCTGGAAGCAGGAAGAGGAAGTGATGAGCAACCCTGCCGAGTCCTGCTGCTGTGATCCTGAACTGCAAATCCCAGAGACCTTGGGGGCAGCAAGAAGAGGAAGCGAACACATGGCCCATGCTGACTATGTACTAGAGAGCCATGCTCTAGCACAGGGGTAGGCAATGTTTTTTGGCCGAAGTGCCGGAAAAATCACAATGTTTACCTTGGAAGGTGCCGGAGTACGGACATGGTGGATCCCCGAGCAGTTGTTTGCAGCCTTCTGGCTGCAGCCAGCACACAGAGCCTGGTCTGCCTGCAGCAGGGCTTGCAGCCTCCCAGCCGCCTGCTGGGAACAGTCTGGGCTTTGTGGCTGGCAGCAGCTGCTTAGAGCCCAGCTGGTGGTGGTGGGCTGAGTAAAATGGCCTTGTATGCCATGCTCGGCACACGTGCCAGGGGTTGCTGACCCCTGCTCTAGCACTTCCCAGCTTCTGGCCTGAGGCACTGCAGGCATGTAGCTACATTTCTGGAATCAGAAGTGAATGTTCGTCCAGTTGTTTCTTAGTTTAATCTCTATAGCTTAGACTAACTTGCAAAGACTGAATCAATTCAACCTTGGGCTTTTTGACTGTCTGTACTTAGCCTGAAAGTCATTGATGTGTCTAAGGACCAGACTCTTAAAAGGTGCTGGTGCACCTAAATCTCTTTAGAAATTTGACTGCAAGCCATTTCTGAAAATGAGACTTAGGATGTGCTAAGCAAGTAAGGTGCCAAACTCCAGTTAAGTTTCTTACTTTAAGAGTCTACACTCAGGCCCATGAGCAATTTAAGCATGCTTTAAAATGTCACTATGTGAATCTTTTGCCAAAGTTGAGGGAGAAAATAAATGATAAAAAAGAAAGATTTTCAGCCTCCAACAGAGGATGCCAGGGCTTAGCCAGCTCCCAGCCTTCAATGTTAGAATCTTCTCCAGCCTTGTCTGCAGCCATTAACACACACTATGTGCCACAAAGATGGATGCTTTTAATGTTAAGGGCAATTGGTTAAATTAATATGTCTTTCTCTGCAAGCCACATAAGAATCAAGCAGTTTTCACTTCCTTTTTCTCTTCTGAGGAGTGAAGTTTTAGAACTAGCATGTGGATTCTTTTTCTGTGAGCCTCGCCACCCAGCTAAGCTGTTTAGCTCAGAGATGGGAGTAACCTTTCTCTGCTGGTGGACAGCCTCCAAAAGGTAGTAAGCATGAGGCAGCTTTGTAAAGGCTGATTGTAAAGGCATCAGCTGGTTTGGTGTTGCTGGCAGTGTTCATTACATGGCAAGGGGATTCTCTCTCAGGAAGAGGTTTAACCTCAGAAGGAAAGGTTTCTCCCTGGACCCTGATTGCTGCCTGCCCTCTGGTGATCCTGAGCTAAGAAGATTTGTGTGTAGTGAGCATGAATGTTAGCAGTTCACACATAGAGCTGCAGGAGATGCTGCAACTCCACCTCTACATGGCTCTTTAGGTGAGTTCATAGAGTATTTCCTCCCTCCCACTCCCCATGGGCTAAGTATAGGTCAGACCTGCAGCAGCTGAGGAGTTAAGGTATTTTTCTGTTCCAACACATCCAGGGATATATGAAGCCCCAAGGAGGTCAGGGAAAGACAGGAAGAGTTATAACAGCTTTGTTCTCCATATACTGGACTGCCTGCAGAGGGGAAATAAGCTGTGTTATACATAGGGGCACAATAGGGCAAGTGGCTTCTGCTTGCCTGGGAGCACTGGAGAGTTCCCATGCACCCTCACTTTGTGGGGACTTTCCCACATAGAAAAGCCTTTGGCACATGAGAGCTGGACTTGCGTTGAAGGGCTAGGGACAGAAGTGACATATATACCAGTATAAGTGATTGGAAATGGGTTCAGATTTGTAACACAACAGAAGTTCAGTGTACACAAGCCACTTTCAAAATGGCTGAAACTGGTTTAAGATAAATTTGGATGGATGTAGTATCAGACTGAACTGGTTAAATTACTGAACTCGGGTACCAGCTCCCCTCCAGATTTAAGTTAACTCACAGTCCCCCAGCCTCCCAAGATGCTTTGTGCCTCCCCCGTAAATCCCACCCCCTCAAAGGGTGGGCAGGCTAGGCTTGGCCCAAGTTTTCTGTTCCAGCTCAGCAGGGAGCCTTGCTTTAGTGCTTCCTGGAATCTGGCCTGGACCACTACAGGCGTGTGGCTGCATTTATAGAATCAAAATTGAATGTCTGTTCACTTGTTTATCCATTCAGTCTATGCTAACCTGCGAAGACTGAATCGATTCAGCCTTGGGCTTTTTGACTATCTGTATTTAGCCAAAGTCACTGAAGTCCCAGCTCCACACCACTCAACTCTGAACTGTTCCCAATGGCCCTGCACTATGTGATCTTTAAGAACTATAAGCCACCTATAAGTTTATCAGAGGTGACCACCAGTATCTGGGGGAACGTTTGTTCACCAGAGCGCCCCAAGTGATGACAAGGTCGAACGGTTATAAACTACTGCAAGACCATTTCAGGCTGGACATAAGGAAGAATTTCTTTACTGTCCGAGCCCCCAAGGTCTGGAACAGCCTGCCATTGGAGGTGGTTCAAGCACCTACACTGAATACCTTCAAGAAAAAAATGGATGCTTATCTTGCTGGGATCCTATGACCCCAGCTGACTTCCTGCCTTTCGGCAGGGGGCTGGACTCGATGATCTTCCAAGGTCCCTTCCAGCCCTGATGTCTATGAAATCTATGAAGTCTATGAAAGAAAACTCTGACTTCACACAGGAGGGTCAGATTAAAGGGAGGAAAAGCAATGGGGTACATGGAGAAACTCCTTTCTTAGGAAACAAATCAGCCTTGAAATAATAATAATGTGTAATGAGACCCTCACCAGCTAATAAAGGCAAATTTATTACTGTGGTTAGAGGAAACACAACCTCCTCATTGGACTCAGCATAGAGCTTGGTCTCAAACATTTCAACCTGCTTCTGGGTGTAAGCAGGTAGAGGAGGGGACCGGGAAAGCTGCAAACCTGGTTTCTGTATCTGGCTTTGCCATTGTTTCATTGGCTCTTGGGAAATCACTTCATCTCTGTGTGCCTCACTTGGCCCATGTAGGGTATGGACATCGGAGTTACCACTCTATGGCAGTTGTGAAGTACTCTGAGTGCCCTGGTTGGAGCTAGCCCAGTGCAATCTATTATTCTTTAAGGATGCCATGGGTAGCAGAGAGGAGGGTAAAAGCTGGTGCAGAGAGCTGAACAAATGGGGCACAAAGCTGCTCCATCTCCAGCCCAGGCCTGAAGGTGTCACTATGATCATGAGGATCCTGTGCACAGGGGTGGTATCACCTGTGGGGATTGGAGGGACATTCCTGCCATAATGTTGTACCATCCTGTTGATGTGCTACTCAGTACAAGGGTTTGATGCTCTGTCAGTCTTGGTCCCTCTGTCTCAGTTTCTAACTGCCCTTCCCCACTGTGTCTGCAACCAGGGCAGCCAGGGGCCTTGCTCCTCCCTGGATGCCAGCAGAAAAGAGGAGTGTTCCCAGGGAGATGCATGGCATGCCTCTGAGTTCCTGAAACTGGAATCTGGGGGTAGAGTCTGGGGCTAAGGCCTTGAACTGCCTTACAGGAGAGCATGTTGCCATTCTCCAGCCATTTTCATGTTGAAAAATGAGAGGGTGCCCATTACAATATTTACAGCATTGTTTTTCACGTTGGAGGACTGCGCTAGCTTTGAGTAACTCAGCATAAAACCCCGGATTGCAAAGGGGCTGAGCTCATTAGAATAGGCTCTGGTTCTCCAGAGAACCCAGAAAAAACTTGGTTTCTTAAACTAATACATCTGAATTCATTGAAGTGTAGCTTGTACTATCAGTTAAACGATACAGAAAATGTATTTCTTCCCAGCACTGTCCTTGTCAATTCCCCCTTTGCTCAGCTTTCCCATTTGCTCACCCTCTTGCTGTCTGTAATATAAATGTAAAGTAAAATGAAAGTGACTGTGTAAAAATGGCACCTTCTTCCTTGGCAGATATGCCCCTTGTGTATGTATATTCATGTCTGCTGACTTCAGTGACTAAAACAAGCTTTTACTGCCTTTTAGGCGCTGAGCTCCATGGGGCCAGCACAGGTACAAGCAAACGAGCTGCATTCGGGTCCTTGGGCATCATCAACACAAATGTTTGCTAAATTCCAATTACATGGCCAATCAGCAAAACTCACACAACTCCAGTGGAAACCAAGAGCCACTGAGGGCACAATTTGGTGGGAATAGAGCTGTATAAGAGTAACTGAGGGGAGAATTTGACTCTCAGATCCATGACTGATGATAATGGTAACAGAGGAAAGAGGTTAGCTTGGTTCTTGGAGAAACAGTTGAGTTTGCAGACCTGTCAGCAAATAGAGAGTCTTACTTCTAAACAGAATGCATATGATTTAGAGAGGCTGAGAAGCCATCAACATGCGTGTCCCTGAGGAGCCATTTTTAGGAGTCATTTTCCAGGATAGAAATGCACAGTAAGGCCACCTGCCCAGATGTCTTCATTTCCTGCCCCACTCCCATTTGCCATTTGTCTTTCTTCAGAAACAAATATGTACCGTGCCTCCCTAGTGCTCTCACCTTATCCCCTTACTTGAGGTGGGAGGTCTTGTCTTTCATGATCTCCCCTTCAGCTAGTTCCCTCCTTAACCTCCCCTGACCTTTTTAAGCAGACGCATTGGCTCAGCTGGACGAAGCCAGACTGGTGAGAGGCATCTTCTCCAAGCAGCTCACACTGCCTTGCATTGCATTTTTCATATTTATATTCTAATTAGTCAGCAGGGTACAATAACTGGGTGTTCACACCGGTAATTCTCCTGTTAAGAATGATGAGCAGCGGAAGGAAATCTCTGACAGCCTGCTGCTTATGTGCAAATGAGTTGGCCTAAGTGTATTTTTAACATACTTTCTAAACTGAGTTTAGTGCTTATGCATGGTGTCGTGGGGACACCCTGGGAAAGTGGAAAAACACTACTCAGCAGTAACCCATCTAATGTAAACTTCCTTATGCCTCTGTCAGCGGAGCCTCACCCCTCGTCTGATGTGGAAGCACAGTGTAATGGCTGTCAGCTAGACATTTTGTTCTGACGCTGGCTCGTGCCTTCAGTACAATGCAGTCCAAGGTGGTGGCAGATACTGTCTTGAAGCTAGGTCATGCTGTAAAAATACGCTCCCCACTGACATGACACTAATGAAGGAACTGAAGAGATTTTAATCAAACAGTGCTGGTAAAACAATAAAACTTCTGTCATAAAAATAAGGAACAGCGACCAGGATGCTAAATGTACGCCCCTTCCAGGCTATCATTTCATTTCATTTTGTTAAATTCTCGAATTCATTATATATTGTCTGTCTTCCTCACTTTCAGCTCCTTTCTCTCTGCTGCAGCAGCATTTAAAGGAAGAAAGCTTCCTTATGCTGTGCAGCTAGTAAACACGATCATGGTGGTTCCAGATTGCTGCACCAGCTCAGCCACACTCATTTGTTTAGAAGATCCCATTGCAGGGCTTTTCATCCTCAAATGACAAGAGTGATCTACACACTGGCTGGGTCTACACTTGGCAGTGGGTTCAGCATAGCAGTCTGTTTCCTTTTTCTGCCTGGCATGAATCAACATCCAGAACAATGTGGGAGGTAGCCTCAAAATTCAAGACTCCATATCCTGCCAGTTTCCCAAAAAAGTGTTAATGAAGCTGAGAAAAAAAAGGTTGATCTGAATCTATAGCGTTGTGTTTCTCACAGTTGGATTGTCTATAAAGGTCCCGTCAACCATACCTTTTGTGTAGGAGAACCGCATGTCAAGCAGCCACAATTCAATCTCTGTCCTACTCTGAGTTCCAGTCAAGGTAAATACTAACCCACTTAGGGTTTGAAATTCAGCTATTACAGAATGAATGCTCCCCCTGTTTGGAGGAAAATATGAGCATCTGAGCATTACAGAGGAGCATGGATGTGGCCTTGAAAGCCCAGGGATTTCTGGGCTCTATGAGGAACGCCAGACCTAAGCCAGCTGCTTTGGAGACAACATGAAAGAGTCATTCTCTCTGAGAAGCTGCCAGGAACCCTGACAGGGCAGTTCCCTCCCTTAGCAGCTGTTCATTATTCCCTTCCATCTCTGAAAAGTGAGAGGCCAAAGAGAAATGAATGCTGCTGGCAATAGCATTAAGGGCTTTACAGTTTTCCAGGGACTGTACCAGCTAGGGTGACTGTTCCCCCGCTCCACTTGTTTCCCATGCTAGAAGTATAGGCATCTTCTTTGGGAAGAAGGAAGCTTGCACCCCTTTTCCAAAACGCTCAGCCCAAGTTTAACCTTAGTTTCCCAGCATAGCACAGACTGGAGCTCCATGGGAAATGCAACACATCTATGACCACATAGAGGGTATTCACGTCTTCACTGATGATGGTTTGATTTGAGGAGAAATGGCAGAGGAGTATGATCAGAAGCTCTGAGCAGTTTAGGAGACAGTCAGAGCTCAGGAGCTAAAGTTACACAAAGAGACTTCCATGGATTTGGGCATGGGCCGTTCTGAGAGGAGTTGATATGGTGCAAACAAGACTGTTAATAGTGCTGTTCTTTCCCCCAGCCCAACAACTGTGGGATTACCTAAAATCCAACTAGTCAGCCAGGGTAGATAGTATGTTCTCAACATAAGGGAGTAAATACACCATAGTTGGTGCATCTTCAGAGAATACCACTTCTCTTTATGAGAAGGGGGAGATTCAGGATATTTTACAGCAGTTAAGAAAGGGTTCCTCCATTTATAGATCTTCTCATCATTTTTACTGTGCTCCCCTTTTCCGTGTCAGTTAGTGAGGATTGCTTTGCTTTTCCTGATTTTCCTTCCACTTAGTTCATTTTCATTTCTCTGACTTCAATTTTAGCCTAGGTCTACATTCACAAGCATTACTACTGGAAGGGAGGGGTGACTTCAAATGACAAAGCACATTTCTTTGTTTGAAGGCAGGCAGGTGTTTTTCTCTTCCAGCTTTTTCAAGTTCTAATTATTCTGCAGCTGATCTAGTAGGCATTTGGTAAGATCAAAATGTAAATGTTGGATTTACTGTTCAAGGTATTTTTCATTTGTTCCAGAAAAAGGAGACATTTAGCAAAATAGCAAACTACAGTTTTAACTTAGTGTTTGTGGTGCTGTTCAGACAATAAGGAAATCTCTAGCATGGGTTTGCATAGTTCATTTCAGCTGATGTATTCTTTTTCTACAGGGGGTCTTGACCTCATCCTCATGCCAGGCCTTGGGTTTGACAAAAATGGCAACAGACTGGGAAGAGGAAAGGGGTACTATGACACCTACCTTGAACGATGTATGAAACACCCCAGAGGGAAACCTTACACCATTGCCTTAGCTTTCAAGGAGCAGATCTGTGAGTCAGTACCAGTGTCAGAAAATGATATCCAAATAGATGAAGTCCTTTATGAAGACAGCTAAGTGGCTTTTGAAACCAACTAATCACAGAGCGGTCAACCAAAGACTTCATGTCCTATTGGCACATCTTTGTCATCATCATACATGATTTTTGTGAGGGTACAATACATTATTTTTCTTCTGACCAAAAGAAAAGTCAGTGAAACAACATTCTTGCAAATAAGGACTGTATTGATCTCATCCTAATTAGATAATATCTAGTGAAAAGTCTTATTCTGGAATCAATAAAAACATGAATGTTTGACTATGTTTTCATTAAAATAAAGATCATTTAATCCTATCTCTGTTTATTGATATTTAACATGACAATTTTATTGCCCTTGTTGAACATTGATTTCAGCTACTGTGAGGTTTCGTGATCATATCTGGAAGTTTGTATTTGTTGTAACAAAAGTTTGAAGTATGGCCACAGCAGTCACAAATTATATGTGACCATGGCCATTAACAAAACAGTAGCCAAGAAATCAGCAGTTAAGATACAAAATAACATGGCATAAAGCAATTGATAATAAAGGGCTTTAGACTGATTTCACAATTTTATACAATAATTTAGATTACATGCTTCATTGTTAAAGAGTTTTATAATTGTAGAAGAGCTGGGAACAGGATAGTTAATGTGTTTAATGTAAACCCAATTTTCTGACTTGACCATAAAAATGTGCCTTCGGCTGAAACTTGGTAGATGGGTTCTCAAGCTGGGATTGTTTTTAACTATAACTCAATATGACTTTGATTTAAAACCTACAGTGTTCCAGGTCGTTAATCCATAATGAAGTGGAGTAGTGCTTAAGATGTCAGTACAATATTAAAGGATAGAGAGAAGCTAACAATTACAGTAGAGAGCTACTATTATTGAAGGATAAAGGTTTTGGAGGGGATGGCCTCTGAGAAAGATGAAAGCTATCCCATTCAAGCAAGTGAAAGAGAAGTTTTTGGAGCTTGCATAAGGAAATATTTCTCATATGCACAATAACTTATGTAGAGGGGAAATCATAGAGATACATTGTTTTCATTAGTTGTTTTGTAAAACTATACCATGTTTATGTGCATACTGCCAGTATGAAATGAAACCAAAACAACCCAGTACTGTGGACTATGTACCATCCACAGTAATTATAAGATCACTGAAAACAGTATTACCCATAGAGCAATGTGGTGGCAGCATTTTAAGGTAACAGTGAGATCTGGGAATTAAAGAGCTACAGTTGGTAATAAGAAAGGGAACATTTTCATTTTCTCTTTTTGCTGTTCTGTGTTCTGTTAATAACATACTTGTCATCTTCAATGCAACTTCAATTTTTCTGAACATGTGTAATTTCTTTCTCAACCTGCATATCAGTTCATTCATTTTAACCAATCCTCTCTGTTTCCTCATTAAAAATTCTATGAATTCTCAAGCACTGACTACAGAACAGAAAGCCCTTCAGACTTCCCAGGTGATAGCTGTTTTTGTGAACAAAATGATGCCTACTGTGTATGTGGGCTTTTTAATCTGGGAGCTATTGTATTCAGTTTTACTTCCATCTTTGCTATCACAGTAACTTTATAACTAATTAAAAAAAATCCTTCTGTCATTGTAAATTCAGCAGAGCCAAGGATGTGTTTCAGCATGAGGTTAAATTCTACCATAATGTCTAGTACCCATTTCCATAATATAATGAATACATCCATAGTATGTTAGAAGCCACAATGAGATCTAACAAAGCCCTATGTTTCAAAACATCCCACAGGATATTTGCATTTGAAACATCCCAATTCAGATGTGTTGCTGCTGTTCTATTTGGAAATAACTGGTAATTTTTTTCCTGAAAAAACAAAATGTCAAATTATTGTGTTCAGTACCAGCAAGAGTAGGGAAGAGTTCCCCCAATAATGGCAGTGTCAGTTGATCATTCATATAAAGCTTGATGATGCAAGGCCCTCTATCAAATTCCTCATGCAAGAAAAGGCTAAAGGCCTGGTCCTTCTTGAATTTAGCACAGGGCAAATTCATGTTAGAGTATGGACATGCAACACATTTGCTCCACAATAATTTAAGGCAGATTTTGCTCAGCAGTGTATTTAGTCTGGAGTAAGGAGCAGACACAGAACAAACTGGGTGCTCAAAGGAGGTGCTGTTGCCTCAGCTGGCTACTTGATGGGAATGGAACTCATTTGGATTGAACAAATGGGTACCACAGAGTGGAAATGACAGTGGTAGTGGCTGCAAGTAACTTTTTCCAAAGAACAGGATTTCCTCCAAAGAAAATGTTGTACATTGTTTGTCTATACCTATGATGAAGAAATAATCAGAAGTAATATATTGCCATGTGAAGAAAGCCCCTAGGATTGTTAATTGAAATTGGATTGTACCTATACATACAGGCACAGAGGAAACATGAAGGTGCAATATAAGTGTCTGTTGATATGGGTTTGCCACTCCTCAAATGCTGAATCAATGACTGAGTTTTGCAGATCATTGCAAGCAAATGCCAGTAAACTGAAGGTTACCTTGTGACTCCTGTGTGGTGACTTATGGGAAATGAGTCTGTGGTCTCAGCTAGTTCTGAATCAAAGCCATGATCCTTTCACAAAATCAGTTCTCTAGTTGGTGAGAGTTCATACTACTTAACAAAGAGGTCAATAACAGAATGGGCAGGGAGACAGAAATACTAATCAGTCCACCTGGAGGCAGCCCCGTCAGAATAGAGACAGTACATATTGATGGAGAAGGTTACACCATTATGGCCTTGATATAAACAGCAAGTTTCCAATTCCAGTGTTTCCAACACTCATTGTCTCATAGAGGGGCTACTTAAAGCCTTTAGCTTTACATAGGGGTGTGGGAAGAGGGACATGTGTATATCTGTCTAAATATCTGTCAGTCTTGTCCTCCTTCCACATATAAACACACACATTCATAAATGTAAAAGCCAAGAAGGACCAGCCATTGCATCATTGAGTCCCAGGTCATAGAATTTAGGTGGTAACGTTTTATCCAGTTGCTCTTTGTATTCATCCCAGTGGTGGGTTTGATTATAGCTTTAACAGCCCATCATTCCAGCCAGTAATGTTGTTATGTGTTCCTTTGCTACGTTAGTACCTGTCGTTTCCTCCCTCTTCTTACAGTGTCATCTGTAAGAGGGATAACCTAAGCAGGTATAATTCCCTTTACTCCTTACTTTATGTAACAGTCTATGTCCTGATGGGGTTGGTGATCACATTGGGAAGTAAGTTTAACTGTTTCTCAGTTCAATAGATCACAGGTTCAGGTAAAACCACTACCTGTAAAGTTTATCTTATGTCACTTAAATATCAGTCAGGCTCACCACACTTGCATGGTCTGCACTACAGACACACTTTGGGATCTGGACGTCAAGGTGGGTCTTCCTGTCTCTTGCACCATAAAGAACTGCAGCGAAGATCATATTTTTGTTAGCAATATGTGAAGCACAATTTTCTCCTGCTTGCTCCTTATGGCTGTATTAGCACACAGTGCTCGGTGCTGTAGTCTTACTTATGGCAGTCAAACATTGATTCAAGACAGAGCAGGTGGGCTGAGTGAGAAGGGGTAGATTTCTCTCAGCTTCTGTTCTGACTGTACTTTCATCTTTGTCCTTTCCCCAAAATGTCAATTAATGCACAAAATAGTATGCTAACTTCCTGCTGATGAAAACTCATGAATCTCTGAGCCAATTATTCTCTAAGGTGCCACCCGGCCCTGTGTTCTGCCTCTTTCAGACCAAAGAATGCCACTTGCTTAGTACTCAGCTAACAGGAATTTGGTGCCACATTCTTTTTTTATTATATTGGTGCAAGCTGAAGACCTAGATTCCAGTTCAGCTTGATACCTCAAATGTGTTTAAATCTCATGGAAATCAGTAGGACATGCCTTGCTGAACAGGGAGGGTTTACTGAAATTGCTAACATTAGGCACTTTTTCAAAGGTAGTTTGGTACCTAGAGTCTTATGCAGATCCAGGCCTTCATTTGTTTTATTAGAGAGACCTACTTTGGATGGCATAGATTGTATTGCTTCTTCATATTATGCATAAAACAAAGAGATCATATGAGTGGAATAGAACATTTTCAGAGAATAACACTGTACTGCTGCTACATCGAGGTGGAGGCATATTTCCAAGGTCAGATAGATTGATTTTTTTGACCATGTTGTATTACAGTGATTCTCAGCTAGAGTAATTGGGCACCCAGGGGTGTCTTGAGATCCTTTCAAGGGTGCCGTAGGGTGTCACGCAATGTTAGAACTGTCAGGTGTGCCAACATGATTCACAAGATAAACCCAGACATTTCAAATAGGAATCCAAGCTGTTAAAACCATTTTGCCCTGCTGTGGTCTTTCTGAGTTCTTTGCAACAAAAAAATTACTCTATGATTTTTCTGTGGTCAAAAAACAAGGGAAAACTAAGAGTTAGCATTTTCCAAGGGGTGCCTTGAATCTAACAAAGGGTGCTTTGTGTCTAAAAATGTTGACAACCACTGTTCTGTTAGAATGAGTTATTTCATTGAAGCCAGATGACTGCTAAGAACTAAACACTTTATCTGATAGCTGTTGCCCTAGTGGAATTACAGTTTCCATATATATTTTTGCTGTCCTGAAGCAGCCTATATACAACAGATGTATTGTTGCACTTCAGCCAATTAGTGCAATAATTCACATCGCTCCTATCCCTTCTTTCTAATAAACTTTTAGCTAGCCAGCCCTAAATTTTATTTGTTAACTTTAATGATTTAATAATGATGGGATTGACTGCCAGATTCTACTGTAGATGATAATAGGTGAGCAGCCATGTACAAAGAGGCTAGTATTTGAATTATAGGATCCAAGGACAGCACCAGCTACTGAACAAAATAAAATACAGAGATGGAACTGAGGACTTTGTTAGAGATTTTATCATATAGGAATTTGAGGGGGAAATAAAATTAAGAATTTGGACTAAAACCTTAGGCCCCAATCATGGAAAATCTAAGCATATTCATAACTTTATCCACCCAGGGCAACTGGAGTCAAATGAATTACTCATATAATAAGTACATAGTTATAATTAAGCCTATATAATTAAGTACATGTATAAGGCTTTGAAAGATCAGAGCCATAAAATAGCAGGGAGTTCTCAGACTTCTTGTATTGTGGAACATATTTTAGTATAGAGATTTACTTGTGGACACTTCTCCCATTCACAGCTCACCAAAGCCTCCCTGCAGCCATAGTGGCAGTTGCAGGGGAAAGGGAATGTGTTAGGGAGCTGCGTATGTATTTTTAGCTGGGGAACTGAAAGAGGAGCTAGTACACACTTAGCCAGCTCTCTGTGGATCATTGACAGAGCTGATGTGTTACAGCAGTGCAAGCAATGCAATTGCATGCGGTGCCAAGCTGGTCAGAGGCTCCCTTGGCACTAGCAGCTGTGAAGCTGCCTAACAACCATCAATTTCAAGCCTGCTATTAGTCCGAGTGCTTACGGACCCTGGCAGACCTTCAGATAAAGGCACAACCCATTCTGATCCACAGTCCGAACAATTGTGCCTTCTGCCATTCTGACAAGTAGCAAGCCCAGCGCACCCATGGCTTGGAGCACCAGTCAGGTGATTAACACTGGCCACATGTTCAATTTAAGCTGTGATGGGACCCAGCCACAAATTTATTACACGTATTTTGTACAATAACTTTGTGGCTTATTCCCTTTTTATTATGCCATTAACTGCATGAACGTATGGCCAAGTTACTACTACTGGTTAATTCCATTTTAAGTGAAACATCTGCCAGGGGCCTAATAGAGAGTAGAAGCCCCATACTAAACATTTACACAGAGCCTTCAAGAGATAAATCCAGCCACTGATCAAAAGTGATAGAAAAATCACATGAATGTGTGTTGTCTTGACAATTGCAGCACTAAATAAAAGTAACAGGTTTAATTTTGGCATTCAAAACTCTGTTGTCACTCGAAATGTTATGCCATATACCATGAAACCACTGCCCACCTGATAATCTATAGCAATCTTTCCAGCAGACAGGATTAGGGAACTGGTAACTGGGTCAGAATGATTTAAGTTTGCGGTGCATATAATGACACTTGGGGACCAAGGCAAGCTGCCAACATTGAAAGAAATTGGAATTGACTGGTTCCTCTATAGTATCCATTCATGCTGGAATGTCATGTTAAGATTTATAAAAATGTGCTCTAAATGATTTCGTCTTTCCCCAAATGGATATGCCATGGTCTGTTGCAGTTTCCAGATACAGTGAATGTCATTATTGGTATTCTTATCACAATGCATGTAGGAGGTTATCTAAAGTACTATTTTGTTTATATACAAGTCTTGCATAAGAGATGGATAATTTAAGGAAAAATATCATTACCAAAGGAGTAAGTTAATTACATTTCAGTATCCCAGCAGGGAATGGTATCTCAAAGTATTCAGGAAGATCTGACCAGTGGAATTATAATTAAGAAATGTCCCTAGGGCGAGACTTGTAAATTATTTATTGTAAGGGGCTTTTCCAAGCTATTTTTGTTTAATTACACACTCTGGAAAAGAAAGGCTTATGAGGCAAAGTAACTAAAAGGTTGGAAATGGCTTTGTTAAAATCATATTCACATCTAAGCGAGGTGCAAACTCTTGAATGAAATACTAATGTAGGAACAAATCTGTTCATCGGGCAGACAAGATCCTTGAAGACTTGTGTGGTTTATGACTTCAAAACCATTGGGATAGCATAATAACATACATGCTATACAAGTGCAGGGCTGAATTCAGTGCTCCCATAGAGCTCTGTGATCACTAACCTTGGGTTCCAGTCTTGCAGTGAGCTTTCTCCATGGTTCTTCATGAAGCACCACTGGCTTCCCTGGGGCTTTGTAGATATTGGCCTGTGGTGGGGTCACTGCAGACTGACATAAAGGGTATAGGTTGGGTGCCAGTAGAAGGAAAGACTCCTTTATGATGCCTTGCTTATTCTCTCTTGCAAGGATAATGTTTGAGTATTCTGCCGTCCTCTATAAAGCACACATTTTTTTTTTTTACCTATTCCGCCCCCCAAGTCTCCCAGATGTTCAGCAGGCAATGAGTAGAGAAAAATGGGAAGTTCAGAGGCCAGATCTCAATTCATGGCTCAGCCAGTGACAGACGCACTGTTTGGCATAGGAGGATGAAATACCTATATTGCATCAGTGTGTCTCAGGACAAAGCCGCTGCTAATACTGGCCTGTTCATGTGGAGCTATGCAGTGGTTTTCCTGAGCTGACAATAGAGTCACATCCCTGTTCTTCAAATTCTTCCTTGGGACCCATTTCCACTGTGAGGCGTGTAAGAAACTTTGACGCCTAGATCAGATGGCCAGTAAAAACTGCCAATATTTACCTTATTCATTAACTTTTGTAAGGGAGTATTTGATTACTCTGATCCTTGTTCTCCTGCCCTTCCCTCCCAACTAGCATTTGCTTGCCCGTTCTTGTAGCTTTGAAAAAAATAGAGTGTAGACACTTTGGGCCAGGGTCCATCTTCTCCTCTGTATTTGTCCAGTGCCTTGCACAAAGCCAGTTGCAATGGAGGCCCCTAGGCATGACTGTAATAACAAAGATAATGACCCGTCTCTTGGCTGAACACCCGCAGATGAGAGCTGCGTTAACCATTCATCAGGCAGAGGAATTCTTTAGGTTTACTTTGTGATGGGGTAAATTTGCTGCTTTGTTTTCCAGCCTCTCTGAAAAACTATCAAAACATAAAAAGAATGATGCTGGAAGCAAATCCCATTTTGTCTGTCACCAGAACAATGCATTAAATGGCTTATCAACTCCAGGAGAGGACTACAATACCTCTGAGATGGCTCAGATGTATGTTTAGGGAACAAAATATGTTGACAACTTCAGAATAGCCTTGATTGCAAGATTTTATTTCACATTTTATTCTACCACATTCAATAGCACCTCAGGGAAAAAGAGACCTTCCAAAGTTTCTGTGATTTAGCTCATCCATGGGAAAGTGACAAAGGGAAAGAGAAAACA